>NW_028279825.1:0-157080 GCF_059751315.1 Micrasema longulum
TCTGCTAATCTGGTGTTGATGTTTCTTCTGGAAATGAGTGCTGCATTCAATACTGTAGACCATAATATTTTGCTTGAATGTTTGGAGAAAACTTATGGTATCCGTGATCAGGCACATATGTGGTTCAGTTCATATCTTAATGAAAGAGAATATGAGTTGTGTTCCAGGGTAAAAGCTCAACCAACTTTCGGGTGTCTACAAGAGTGCCTCAAGGGTCAGTACTCGGACCACTTCTCTATCTCCTTTACACTAAAGATATAGAGAACATTATCAAAGAATGTGGATTGTGGTCTCACTGCTACACAGATGATACTCAGATTTATTTTTATTGCAAACCAGGCGAGAGAAGTGTGCTTGTCAATTTAATTGATGGATGCATCAAGAAAATAGGAAACTGGATGGCTGAAAACAGACTAAAATTAAACCCATCAAAAACTGAACAACTATAGGTGGCTTCAGCCAGACGACAGAATGTGATCCAGGATACGGCCCTACCCAATGTAGAAAGTACCGCTTAACCCACCGTTAAACTACTAGAGTTTTACTCAATTCTGACCTTTCTCTTGACGCTCAAATTAGTAGAACGATAAGTTCATGCTTCTACCAGCTTAGACAAATTAAATGCATACGCAAAAAGTTACCGGTTGATGCCGCCCGTCAATTAATAAATGCGTTTGTAAAGTCTAGAGTCGATTATTGTAATGGTATCTATGCAGGTGTACCAATGAACAAATTGAATGCGAGACTTATTTTCGGAATCTCTAAGTTCAGTCATATCACTCCACTACTTCGGGAACTACACTGGCTACGTTTTCCACAGAGGGTCGAATACAAACTCTGTTGGCTTATGTATAAGTCCCTGCACAACTCTGCTCCGGAATATCTAAGGGAACTATGCATTCCAGATAAACTAGCTGACAGGCGTCTCTAGCTTAGATCAGCTACGTCTATGGCGAGAGAAAAAGTCATTATACCTTTACGCAAACAGCGCACTAAATTTAATGAACGCGCATTTGCGGTCGCAGGCCTATGGCATGGAATGCTCTCCCAACAGAGGTGCGAGGCTGTGAGAGTGAAGTGATGTTTCGGAAAAAACTTAAAACCCACGCATGACCTGCCTTGTTGTTCTCTAAATCATTTGAATAAATCCGTTGCATGTGACAACAAAATAAATTATTTTAATTAAATTTAAAAGAATCAGTATGTAAAACGCCCTCGAGGTATTTTATTACGAAAATGGCGCTGTATAAGTTATCCATAAAAATAATAATAATGAATGATATATGTTAAACAGGAACACAGTAAAAAACACAATGGTTATAACAATTTACAATAACTGTTCACAGAAACTGTGGCTAGTACTTTTGAGTGTATAGTATGATTGCATACACATATATATATATATATTTATAAATTTTATCCTTCTTGTCGTTGTGTTGTTTAGTGTTTAAATTGTCGTGGATACCATTAATATTAATATAACTTACCTTGCAATGTAGTTTAATAATCTTTCAGTGTCTTTTCTTCCTAACTTAATAAGCCACTGGGTTATTTTATTTTTTTGCATAGTAGTTACATCGTGTTGGGTGAAATAAATAAAAATATGTAAATATTTAGGACTAACAATAGACAGACAATTGACATGGACAACTCACATCAATAATTTAATTAGAAAAAAAGCAACATTATCGAGCCTTTTTTAAAAAATCAAAAACTTTATTTCAAAAACGGAAAGAATCGGATGTATTAATTATTTTTGAATTAACTACCTGAAAAAAAGTATAAAAAATGGAAATTGTTTTCAGGCGTTGCCTAGTAGGTGAATTGGTTCAGCCGGACGAATCCCACCGTCGTGATAAAGGTTTCAGCTCTTTTACTTCACAAGTTGAGGAAATGTGGATGTTCAAAAATAGGCAGAATCAAGAATGTTACACAGTTTGTAAAGTGGCCACTTAAACCAGCCAATGACAGGTCATAAGCCCTGTAAATGCCTAGACTTCCATATTCCCTTCTCAACAATGTTTTCCCTCTCTGTTGAAATAAATTTCCCAGGGAGGAAATCCAGCAGTATGCAAGCATTTGGACATACTCAAACATTGTTGAATCACTGGCACTGTTGGCCCTTTACACTAACCAAGGACCAAGGCGTGGGAACAAGAGAGGTGCTCAAGAGACTGGGTAAATGGGGCGATTACTGCATTGCACAAAAAGGGTGATCCATTACTGCAATAACTATCGTGGCATCACGCTTCTTAGTGTACCGGAAAAAGTGCTTGCATATATAATATTGCAAAGAGTTCGAGGACCCATTATGCGAGTATTGAGGGAAAACCAGGCAAGTTTCCTACCTGGCAGGTCATGCGTGGATCATATCCACAACATACGCTGTATTCTACAGGAGAAAAAGAAACTTAATAGTTCCTTTGCTATGTGCTTCGTAGATTACGAAAAAGCGTTTGATAGTCCGCACAGACCTACACTCTGGAAAATACTAGTAGCATTTGGGGCGCCTATAAAACTAGTCGAACTTATCGAATTCCTTCACTTAAATAGCAAATGCCGAATCAGAATCAACGATGTTGTCACAGAAACTTAGGTTTTGTTATCCGCACGTGCTTGCAAGTTTTTAATGATATTGGTAGTATCAAATTGATTTATTTCGCTTACGTTCGCAGTCTCCTTGAATATGCCTCCTCTGTGTGCTGTGTGGTCTCCTCAGTATTCCATACACAAGATAAGGCTTGAAAATATTCAGAAAACATTTTTGAGACATCTCAATTGGAGATCCAGATTTACGGACCTTAACAATAAAACTTCTTGTCATAAACATAATATACTTAGTCTTGAGGATCGTCGTTTGGTATTAGATATGGGGATTTTACATGATATTCTTAATGGACGTCTTGATAGTCCTGTTCTGGTTTCTAAGTTGGCCCTTAATGTACCTGGCTACCGCACCCGTCACACGAATCTATCTCTTTTCCATGTACCTACAGCTCGCACCAACTATGCACAGAACTCTCCTCTGATTCGCTTGGCGCGTAATTATAATGTATTTTTCAATAACATAGACATATTTAACTGCAGTAAACTCACTTTTGAAACCAAAATTAAAAAAATATGTTTCTTGATAAAAAAAATAATTTTTACATCATAAATTTAAGTTGTTTCTTTTCACTCATATCAAACACACACTCACTCTGCCCATAAACCTACCCTCACACCCATATGCAATCACACACATTTTCACATACCTACCAAAACCACACTCCACTTTTTTTACACACGCATCCTCACACAAAAAAAACTCGCACACATGCACTTCTATGAATTAATATCTATCTAAACTGGATTTTTATAATTTTATTTATGTGGAAAACTGATTTGCCTTTATTTTTTTTTTTCTTACAATGTTGTGTATATTTTTTTGCATTGCTGTTGGTTTTCTGGATAAATAAAAAATGGTTTGAGATCACCACCGGAGTTCGCCAAGGTTCCGTCCTTGCACCGTTCCTTTTTATGATCTTCATGGACTTCATCTTAAGGAAGTCAATTCCACTAGATCGAGGAATATCCATCTCCTCCTCCCGAAAACTCTGCGACCTAGAGTATGCCGATGATGCTGTTATAATTGACGATTCAGTCAGGAGTCTTCGGGTCACTGTAGATAGCCTGAATAGGTACTCCGCATGCATGGGTTTAAAAATCAGTATTGCAAAAACCCATGTACTGTGTAACGCTTCATGCCTTGATGCCTTAAATCCCAATCCCCTGACTCTGTCAAACCAAGTCATTGATAGGGTCGAGAGTTTCAAATACCCGGGAGTATATGTTACGGAAAATGGCAGCTTTCAAAAAGAACTAGGAGTGCGGCTAGAAATAGCAGGCGCCACATTCAATAGTATGAAGGCTGTCTAGAGATCGGATATATTTATCTGAGGATATTTCCACCGATCGCGCCAACTTACACTTGTGGGTCTGTACTAAGCTTTCTCTTTAAAATAATTCTAAATTAATGTTCTTACGTGAATTATGAAGATGGAAGCCAGAATAACGAACAAACGTAACGAAACCATTTTAGCAACAACATCTCTTTTAAAAAGAAATCGGCTTTTATACATTTCTTGTTGATTTATAATTGACTATTGACAGCTCAAAGAAGAGGGTTTTACGTCATTTCTAGTGTTTATTGTTTCGTACTGCTAGAAATTAGAATTCAAATATTGATTTTAACAGCTGTATTCAACTCATATGATGAGTTTGATCGATGTTTTTTATTTCTGGTATTTTTATTTTTTCAGAGATAATAGATTAAAAACAATTGATGCTGGGTGACCGATCCGTTAAAACTCCCTGGAGCAAAAAATAAAGCGCTTTATTTGATATTATAATAAAAATTTAAACCAATAGCTAAATGAAGAAACACATAAAAATATCCGGGGAAATAATCATCGCGAAACCTTTTTGAAAAGCTCAAGAATTCTGTAAAGATGTCAACATTTGTCATTTTTTTTGTCTAATATTCTCTTAATTTTATTTGCTAAAATACAAATCGATATTTAACCAGATAAAGACTTAGGTACGAAGACGAAACGTCTTTGAACTTCCAGGTTTTGTGGTCAACTCGGCGACTCGTTCGTTTGACCTTAAGTGTTTGACTGCCAACTGAGAAGTAACCAAGAATTAAATCTCAAATTGGGATATAGAATTGGATTCCCCGCCTACCAAACCAGTCGGAAGAAGGTATGATCTCTCAAGCTTTGTATTGAAAGTATTTTGAGTAAAATAATAAAACATTTTTTTAAACAGTAAATTGATTTATGGGTTTGAACTAAGAAATGCATAAACTATACACTTGTGTAATTGGCGTTTTATTTACATTAAAGCTGCTGTTCTATTCATCAAATCGAGAATTGATTGCTATGAATGATGAGTTATAAACACCATCTGGTGAAATATTGGTTTAACGAACAAAAGTCAACAGTGCGAGACTTATTTATTTAACAGTCACATGGTGGTTCATCGTCGCAATCGGAGCCTTGGTTAGATGATGAGCTGGCTGCTGCTGCTGCGGCGGCGGATGAGCTTCCACCTCCGGAGCTAGCTGCGGCTGCGGCCGCGGCGGCTGATGAGCCTCCAGATCCTCCGGAGCTAGCTGCAGCTGCAGCCGCGGCGGCGGATGAGCCGCCGCATCCTCCAGAGCTGGCGGCGCTGGCTGCTGCTGCGGCGGACGATGATGACTTTCCTTTTCCTGAGCTGCTGGAGCTGGCTGCGGCTGCGGCCGCGGCGGATGAACTACCGGATCCTCCGGAGCTGGCGGCGCTAGCTGCTGCTGCGGCGGACGATGATGACTTTCCTTTTCCTGAGCTGCTAGAGCTGGCTGCGGCTGCGGCCGCGGCGGATGAGCCGCCGCATCCTCCGGAGCTGGCGGCGCTGGCTGCTGCTGCGGCGGACGATGCTGATTTTCCTTTTCCTGAGCTGCTGGAGCTAGCTGCGGCTGCGGCCGCTGCGGAAGATCCTGACTTTCCTTTTCCGGAGCTGCTGGAGCTTGCTGCTGCTGCGGCCGCGGCGGACGAGCTGCCGGATCCTCCGGAGCTGGCGGCGCTGGCTGCTGCTGCTGCGGACGATGCTGACTTTCCTTTTCCTGAGCTGCTGGAGCTAGCCGCGGCTGCGGCAGCTGCGGACGATCCTGACTTTCCTTTTCCTGAGCCTCCATTGCAAGGGGCTGGTTGGATCGGGGCTGGTTCGCATGGTGCTGGTTCGCTCGGGGCTGGGTCGCATGGTGCTGGTTCACTCGGGGCCGGGTCGCATGGTGCCGGTTCGTATGGGGCCGGGTCGCATGGGGCCGGGTCGCATGGGGCCGGGTCGCATGGGGGTGGGTCGCAAGGGGCAGGGGCAGGGTCGCAAGGGGCTGGGTTATTGTTGCATCCCCTTTCCCTGCTTCCGCTGCCACGTCCGCACTTGCCTCCTTTCTTTCCTCCGCATTTTCCCCTTTCGTTGCTACCGCTTCCGCGTCTACCGCACCCTTTACCCTTTCCTTTGCCACCCCCACAAGGACTGGCGTACTGAAAGGAAACAATTATTCTTTAAATTACAAAACCCAAATTGAACGTTCGCGAGGGATTAGACTTATATGCAGTGGAGGATTGGTGGCTTCTATCCACAAATATCATGATATTGTGAAATATTATTTGCCCTGACTTCTTATTATATATGTAAATAATTTAAAATCAACCTTAATAATACTTTAGTAGGGCCTGCTATCCAATAATATGGATACGCGTAATTATTAAAATATTAGGTTCTCAAATTTTTTTCAGGTTTAAGGCATTTTTTATTTGAACTGAAAAATACATCATTGGAAAGCTTAATTTCTTAACTATTTTTCGACATAATCACCAGATTTTTCAACGCATTTTTGCTGACGACTAATCCACTTTTAGAATCCAGCTTCGAAGAAGTCCGCCGCCAGTCCGTGGAGGAATTTGATGACCGTCCTGCTTGTTGAGCTTGTGACTCGAGGGACCACAATAAATTCCGAAAATTATTGCGGGACCTTGAAAAAACCCAGAAGAGCCATCCAAAATCGTCGGAGAGGAAGACTGATGAAAGGCGTTAGACTGCACCACGACAATGCGCGCCCGCACGTCTCTCGCCAAACCGAGGATTTAATCGAAAATTTTGGCTGGGATCTCGTTGAACAGGCTTCCACAACCCTGATCTTGCGCCGAGTGATTTACTCTTGTTTCCAAAATTAACGCAAAACACTTGGGTGGAGAACGTTTCGAGACTGATGAAAAAGTGCAGAAAGCGGTCACCAGATTCCTTCACGGACTGGCGGCGGACTTCTCTGAAGCTGAATTAGTCGTCAACAAAAATGCGTTGATAAATCTGGTGGTTATGTTGAAAATTAGCTAAGAAATTAAGCTTTCCAATGGTGTATTCTTCAGTTCAAATAAAAAATGCCTTAAACATGAAAAAAAAATTGGAACCTTATTTTTACACAACCCTCGTATAATAAAGCGACGAGGGTTTAAACTATATAAATAATCATCTTTATAAAGGGTGGTCCAGCCATAACGCACGATGTTTATTGTGAGTCAATAACGTCAACGTCAAGTTTTCACAAGTTGTCAACCTTAACGTCAAGTTTTTTGCCCAACTTTATTTTAGTCTTTGACTAATTCAGCCATGGAGAGGTACACAATTGAGCAGCGCGTTAAGATTGTTGAAGCGTTTTGTGAAAATGGGCGTTCAAATCAAAATGCATTTCGTGCACATCGTAATTTTTTTGGTCGGCATAATCGACCAAACGTGTCGACAATCGGGAGAATTGTGCCCAAATTTCAGCAAACCGGTCTGTAGGAGATGTGAAAACACCTGTGCCCATGCATTAGGGTAGGCCGATATATATTTTTTTTAAATTTAGAAATAAAAGGGGTCTAAAAAGATGCCTTTTGGATTACTCAGAAAGCAAAAAATATTCGATACTTTTGGCCCTTAACCAGAGCTTTAAGTTTTCGAAAAAGTTGATTTTTTGCTCTAAGTCGGCTGTCATTTCAAATTTGAGTAAGTAAATCAGTCCAATTAAATTTTATAATGTGCATTAAATCTTATTAAATAAGCATCTAAGGGCGTGAGTTAAACTTTGTTTCGCAATAAATGGGTAGCATTGTTTTAATGGGCCATTGTTTTCGTCAATATTATAGTCAAGCGCTCGACGGAATCAGTTCCGCGGAGTGTAAACTTTTTGTATTTCGGTAGTTTTAAAGCGTGTTCAAATTTGTAATGTAATAAAATTATTTATTTACTGACAAAAAATAATTTAATCAATATAGATAATTAACAAAATGTTCAGACAGTGATAAACTTCAAACCTCGGTTGAGGGCCAAAAGTAGTATGGAATATTTTTTACGTTCAATGTGATTTAAAATGCAACATTTTAGACCCCTTTCACTTTGATGTCTAAAAAAATAAAAAATCTTATACATCATCGGCCCATCGACATACTGTGCATGCTCGCCCAGTTCGTTCTGCGGTAAACATTGCTTCTGTTCGCGACAGTGTGGCAGAAGAGCTGCCAATCTCGAATCGCCGTCGTGCTCAACAATTGAACATCTGACAGGACATCACTGATGCGAATTTTGAACAAAGAATCTACACGCTTACAAGGTCCAATTAACTCAAAAGCTAAATCCTAATGACCATTTTAAGCGTTGTCAATACGCCGAATGGTTGGTTGAACAGACAGAAGTGAATAGTGACTTTACGAAGAAAATCATCTCGGATCTGGATTCGTTAACAAGCAGAATAGCCACATTTGGGCAAATGAGAATCCACGAGTGATTGTTGAAAAGCCGATGCATCCACAAAGAGTGACTGTTTGGTGCGGTTTATTGGCTGGCGGCGTCATCGGGCCGCACTTCTTCGAAAATGAGATCGGCCAAGCAGTTACCGTGAATGGTGTTCACATCGCGAGGTGAAAACGGACTTTTTGTGGCCAGAAATTGAGGGTATGGAGCTGGACGATATGTAATTCAAACAGGACGGTGCCACTTGCCACACAGCCAACGAAACAATGGCTCTTTTGCGCGAGAAATTCAATGGCCGTGTTATCTCGCGTCGTGGCCATGTCAATTGGCCGCCACGATCATGTGATTTGACACCGTTGGACTTCTTTCTTTAGAGATATTTTAAAGTGTACGTCAATAAGCCTCAAACAGTTCAAGAGCTAAAGGATGAGATAATTTGGCACATTAATGACATTGAACCTCAATTATGCCTCAGCGCCATTGAAACTATGGAACATCGAATAGAGGTATGCCACCTAAGCCGAAGCCGATATTTTGTTTCACCCATAATTGTCATAGATCTTTCTATTTTAAAAAAATTAAGATAATTCTCTGAAGACTTTTTGTTTTATTTACAATTGACATCTTGCGTTATGATTGGACCACCCTTTATTAAATTAAAATAAATATGGACAAAACAAGGAGATATTGGGAAGAAAAATTATGGGAAGTGATAAGAAGTGGTGGAGGATGAATGAAGGAAAGTCGGAGTGGAAGATTGCATTTGATTTGATGACGAGAAATAAAGAGCAAAAAAAGACATAACGTCTATTCTCTGTTATTCTGAACCAAGCCCATTAGTTCTCTTCTGCTCCTATATGGAGCGTTAAATATATTTAGACTATTAAAATTCTTGTTAAATATTTCACAAATGGCCTGTCAATGCCTGGTTTAAGCGGCTAATTTTTAACGTTTACCATTTGCTGATGTTTGAACCGTATTTCTTAAAATTTTCCATTTGTTACTTTCTGTGAATGTAAATATTTAATTATTTTTATATAACTTTTTTCTTTTCTTATTCTTTAAATTTATCTTGTTACGATTAACTTTATTTTGATAACTGTATATAAGTATATGTATTTTTATTATATTTGTAACTTCTAAGTGCCTAACAATTGTTAATTGCTTTTATTTTGATACCGATAATGTACTTAATCGATATCTTACACTACTGTGGAAAAATTTTATTGACTGTTTTCACAATTTTTGTTCATTTGTATTCTTATTTTCTTTATACAATATATGTAAAAACTAATGTTTTTTTCACAAATAAAAAAATAATCAATAAAAAGCCGAAAACTTTATCGCTGTGAAGAAAATAGTCTAATTGAATTTTTCCACACTAGCAGGCAACAGTCTGTTACGTGCTGGAGAATTCGGCCCTTCGGGCCTCGTTTTATCAGCCCTGCGGGCCTCAGTTGATTGATTAGGATCTCAGGCAGTGTAAAATACGTCTTTTTGAGCCTCACAACTTATATTTTGCTGTTCGTAGCAATCTAAATGTAATAAGGAAGAATCTGTCAATCAAAAAAATGCTACCAAACCACACAAATTTTACAGATATAATATATTGAATATCTACGCAGAGTTCAATAAGTAAGCTTAACATTAAATGGCAAAGAATAATAACAGTCAGCCATACACAGCGCTGTAGGCCTAAATGAATCTGTCCTAATGCCCTTTTTGAAACGGCCCTACGGGCCTCAGTTGATCGTCCTTAGGGCCTTGATTAATTAGGATCTCAAATTGAAATAAATATTCATTAATCTCGGCACTTTATAAGTTAGTTATCCATAATAATAATAATCAAATATATATATCATGTTATCTAGAATACAACTTCTTTATTTTATACCGTAAAATTTTTTGTCAGCCTTGTAGAGTAATTAATGGCCGGCGCGTTTGCTTACCATGCAAGAGGTCTCGGGTTCGATTCTATATATTCGATAAAATATTCAAAACGGTGTTTTTACACAAGAAAATTTCATGGTCCCTGGACTGGCACTTTAAGCGTAGGACTGATCATCTTAGTCTTATTATCAAATCATCATTATAATTATTATTAATTAGATTATTAGATTTATGAAGGGGAAATTAAAAACATTTAAATTCTACAGTATAAGTTGTACAGGAAATTCAGTAGTTTTTTTACTAAGATTTTATTTGTTAATAAACTATAACACTGGGGCAAAATGTTTTTTTGACATTTTTATGTATCGCATTATTAGCGCTATGATTTTTAAAAGTTTTGTATTTCTCAAATTACTTCGCGTGTGACGTCTCAAATTCTTTTCCGCTTCTTCTCAGTCAGTTCTGCCGATTGGTCCGTCGACTTCCCGTTAACCGGAAATCTTTCACAACTACCTTATCATTAGTTGATTCTTATGAACCAGTGACGTTCAGAGTAGTTCGTTTTTATTAAAATATTTTTTATTGTTTTTTTTAATACATTTTCAAGAAATTTCGCCTTACCATTTAAAGCTCTAATTTTTACCACGCGAAAGAAATCATTTTTGATATTCAATTTCCCGTCGGGCTCAACTTCTTCATTAAGATAATACTCAAAACATATATATTCTAATATATTTTCGTTCTTATGATTTACTCAAATATTTAATTTTGAGGGCCATTTTCCACGAGTTGTAAATAACTCACTATTAGAAATTGGGAATCAAGTTGGGGTAGAGTGGGATTTAAACCACGGACCTTTGAGCCGTCAGTCCGAGACACTACCCTCGGGACCACAACTCGATCCTTAGTGTTCGTTTTTTCCAAATTTAAAAATGACCAAAAGTTTAAAAAATGCCAAAGGTTATACGTCATACGAAAGAAAATTTTATGGTACACAAGATATTGTGTTTGCTTTTACGTCACGTATATTATTTTTAATTTTAACAAGCCTTCAAAATGGAATGTCGAGTAGACAAATTTGAGCATTTTATTATTAAATTTGAGCAAATTTGAGCATTTTATTACAAAGCATTAAATTATGCGGAAAATATGCGTAAAAAAATATATGAAAATATTTTAATATGAATCAATCAATGATAAGAGATTTGTGGAAGATATCCGGCTTGCTAACCGCCAAAAGTCTCCTGCCTGGCAACAGCCGGCGGCCTCCGTGGTGTAGTGGTCAGACGCTTGACTCCCGCACGGAAGGTTCCGGGTTCGATTCCCGGTGAGAACACAAAAATTTAACGTGAGTTTTCTCAAGCCTGGGTATTCTGCGTTGTAATTCACCACTGTAATTGGGCCTCCGGGCCTGGTTGTGGTGCAAAAAAATACGCCTATCGGCAGAACTGATCAAGAAGAAGTGGAAAAGAACTTGAGACGTCACGCGCGGAGTTATTCCAGAATTACAAAACTTTAAAAAATCATAGCGCTAATAATACGATACAAAAAAATATTTTTGCCCCAGCTTAATAGTTTGTTAACAAATAAAATTTTTGTAAAAAACTACTGAATTTTCTCACAAGTTTATGGTGTTGAATTTGAATGTTTTCAATTTCCCTTTCTGAAATCTAATAATCTAATTAATAATTACTATACTGATGATTAGATAATTAGACTAAGATGATCAGTTTACGCTTTAAGTGTCAGTCCAGGGACCAGGGCGCTGATTCTACGACCCATAAAAAAAAATGGCTCAGTCGACAAGTTTTTTAATAAATTTTTTTAAACAATTTTTATAAAAACAAAAATTTTTGTTATTTTATTTTATTTTATTTATTTTATTTATTTGGATAACCAACAGCTATGATTATCATATATTTATATAACAAAACAAATAACAAATAAGCCAATTACAGGTTTTCACAAGTAGCATCACAGTAAGTTAAAAAAGATTCTCGAACATAAAATGAATAGTAATTAAATGTAAATTTAAAAGAAAAGAAAAAAATACTACGAGTTATTTCGAAAGCAAACGCCGCACGTTATTAAGATTATTTTCAAATAAATCTATGTTAAATGATTTATTAATTACATTAAAATTATTAAAAGTTCGCCATAAATATGAATTTTGCCTATAATTAGATGAAACAAGAGGTATGTGAAGAAGAGGGTTATTTCTTAAAACTTTGGAAGGAACATTGATAGAAAGTTTGCAAAGTAGTTCAGGACAGTCAATTGAACCAGAGGCAATTTTAAGTAAATAAATTATATCCGCTATTTCACGACGTTTTTGCAGAGGCAGTAGGTGATGTTTTTTACATATATGAATATACTGGTCAGATTTAAACTCAAGTTTCAACCGGAAACACATGAACTTTACGAATTTTTTTTGAATATTTTCAATGCGTGATATCTGCACATTGTACATAGGATTCCATATTTGTGATGCATATTCTAAGTTGCTTCGCACTAATGTACAGTAAAGGATTTTAAGTGTCTTTGCCATAGTGAACGACGTAGAGCTACGCATAACAAAGCCAAGCGCACGCGATGACTTTTTTATGATGCTGTCAACATGGGTGTCAAAAAGTAATTTACTATCATGGAAGACACCTAGATCCTTTACACATAATGAGCGTTGGAGGTTTTGACCCTTAAGCACATAGTTAGTACATAAAAAATTTACTTTGCGACTAAATGTAATAACTGAACACTTAGAAGGATTAAGGTCCAAGCAGTTGGAGTTGCAGTAATCCTCTAGACGGTCGAGATCTGACTGCAGATCAAAGACGTCAGCTGGGGTCTTGATTGTTGCAAAAATTTTCATGTCGTCAGCAAAACAAAGCAAGCGCGAAGAGGTAAAGCATTTATCAATGTCGTTAACAAAAATTATGAAGAGCAAAGGTCCCAGAAGAGACCCTTGAGGCACCCCGCTGGGGACCCGTACCCAACTAGAAATAAAATTATTAACCACTACCGCTTGCGACCTGTTGTCTATATAAGATGAAAACCATCTGAAGAGGTCACCTCTAATACCGATTTTAGTTAATTTTTTTAATAGTAATTTGTGATCGATTCGGTCGAAGCATTTACTGTAATCGGTGTAAATAACGTCTACCTGATGACCACCGTCCATTGAATCAGTAAGGTAATCATTAAGTAAGATTAAATTTGACACAGTAGATCTCCCTTTTAAAAAACCATGTTATAATTTATTTAACTTTTCGATTTTTAAAGAAGAGCGCTTTAAAATGCAAAATCGTAGAATTTTCCTGCTTTTGACATGTTTATGCGATTATCGATTTCGAATTGTTATTTTATGAAATTTTATTTTGTTTTATTTGTTTTTTTTTTGTATTTATTTTTATTTAAGAAGGTAAACATGAACAAAAAAATATATAAAAGGAAAAATAATGAAACCCACTAAACCGCGAAACCGGCTTGTCAGCATGTTTCTTATTTTTCCTTTTCAAAGAAAATCGTTAGAGAAATTATATACATTTAAAAAGTAATATAAACATTATTAAGAACTAAAAGCATACGTATTTTTCACACAAAATTCATTTACAAAATTTGTAATAGATGACTGTTTACATAAAGTAATAATCAATATAAAGCCTTGTTATATATTAGCCATTTAATTATTTTTTTCTTAAAAGTTTCGTCAATATTTTCTTTTCAGATCTGTTTAGGAATCTTATTGAAAATTTTAGTAATTTTATTTTTTATTTTATTTATTTCGAATACAAACAGATGTACAGGTTAAATGAATATTTAAAAAAAAAAATTATATAAAATGTATACATAGTAGGGCCTGCCATCCAATTATATGTATTCACTAAATAATACTGTAATAAAGCGACGACGGCTTGAAGTTTAAACTATATAAATAATAAATATACTATATATTAAAATAAGATAAATATGGACAAAACAAGGAGATAGTGGAAAGGAAAAGAAGGAAATCGATAAGGAGTGGTAAAGGATGATTGAAGGAAAGTGAGTGTGGAAAATTGCATTTGATTTCATGATTAAACGATTTATGAATGAAGAGCATGAATTAAGCCTATTAATTGTCTTCTGTACATATTGTAATTCTATAATGAAGTGTTCTCTGGCCATACTTGTTTACAAACCTCGGTACTGACGAGCCTTCACGTTGTGCTAGCCTTGTATTATGTGTATGTAAATACATTTTCTGATAGTTACTATCAAATCGATATCTAGTTACAGATTTGAGCCATAGAATAGCATTTACTGACAGGCACCCTTGCTTTTTAAAAAGTTCGGGTACCTCTTCCTTATCGATTCTAGCTGATCTGTTAATTAATTTAAGAGCCTAGTTTTGTAGAGATATAATTTTTTTAATGTTGGTTTTACAAGAAAGGCCCCAACTGGTAATAACATAACTAAAAAAATGGGGAAACCAAACAATTTAAAACAGTGTCAAAAAAAGTGTTTGTTTATTATTTTTAATATATTTCGTTTCAAAAAAGACTTGATTTACTTGTATTTAATTTTTTTTAACCTTTATTTTATTGATATTTTTAAGATTTTTTAAAAAAATATTTTATGTAAACATTTATTATATTGTGTTACAAAAATGTTTAAAGAGAGAAATCCCTGCAAAAAAACTGCTTTTGCAGTTTGGCGGGAATTTAAAAAAAATTGTTTAGAATTTAAAAAAGAAAAATAAATAAATAAAAAAAATAAATTAAAAAAAGTTGATTCCGCTAATGATTGATAAATAAGTTTTAATGTTTTTATTGTTACAAAATATTTTATTTTAAACATGCTGCCTATAACTGTCCTTAATCGTTTAGATAATTTGGTAATATGTTTATCCCATTAGAAAAAATATCAAAAAATATACTTCTTTGTTGAGAAATACGAACTTATTGTCTCAGAAATTTCTTCGGAGCTGATTTATGAATTTACATCGAATGGCCGCATGTGAATATAATAGCCGGATAGCATAATCCGTGAGGCGAAACATATGAGCGAAGGTGTATATTTGTTAAATTCTGTAATGTCCTGCCGGTAAAACAACTTTGTGACTACAAATTGATTGTACATCACTTTGTTGATCCGGAATGTAAAAAAGGAGTTTCCCACACTCACAACACTAGATTAAAAACTAAGGGCTCCCTGTTTGTTCCCCGAATTACAAATTACTTCGGAGAGCGGACATTAAATTGCGTTGTTCCAAGATTGTTCGATGATCTCCTACAAACCATCATTAACATGAAAGATCTTCAAATGAAAAAAAAGAACTGAAGAAATATCTTCTAGATACTTTATAGTGCCTGTTTATAAATAAATTAGTAAAATATAAATAAAATAAATGTAATATAGACCTGTCATAAAAAAAATGTGTCCCACTGAAAAAAAAAATTGTTGATAAATAAAAATAAAAATAATACTCACGCTCACGGCGATGAGCACCGCGAAAAAAATCAGGAATAATAACTGGATTCTCATCTTGACTTTCCAAGGAACCTATGGACGTTCTCACTCGGAAAGGTACAGCCTAATATAGAGACGTAATCAGTATTTTGCAATATTTATTAGTATCATATATTTAGGCCGTTTTCACACTGTAAGCCAGACGCGTCGCTAGTCGCTACTGCATCGGGTTGCTTAGACTCGGTGGATACTCTCCTGAAAGCCGCACCCTCTTTTCCGGATCCGTTTTAGAGGTCTAGCGGCCTCTTTTCAGTTTTTTATTATTTATTTTTTTTATTTATTTTTTTACATTAGCAATTTTTTTAACATTCGTTTTATTCCCCCCAAACTGCAAAAGCAGTTTTTTGCAGAGATTTTTCTCTAGAAATATTTTAGTAACACAATATAATGTATATTAACATATTACAACAGAGATAAAGAACGTTTAAGATAGTGAAATATAGAAGTCTAGGCATCTACAGGGCTTTTTTATTATTACGAACTTTACACACTGTGTAACATTCACCATTCTGCCTATATTTGAACATCTATATTCTTTCAATTCTTTCATCTGTTGATGTTTGTGAAGTTAAAGAGCTGAAACCTTTATTTATGCGGGTGAGATTCCTCTAATTGAATTATTTCACCTACATACTAGGCAACGCCTGAAAATGTTATTTTTTTAATTTCTTTACTTCTTCATGGACCAGGTAATTTATCAACAATATTTTGAGTTTGTCTAAATTTTTGTAGACAAGGACTGGATTCAACTCCCTGGGGAGCTGTTTATATTAACATATTACAACAGAGATGAAGAACATTTAAGAAAAGGTAATATAGAAGTCTAGGCATCTACAGGGCTTATGACCTGTCAATGACCTGTCAATGGCTGGTTTGAGTGGCCACTTTACACACTGTGTAACATTCACCATTCTGCCTATATTTAAATATCTATATTCTTTCAATTCTTTCATCTGTTGATGTTTGTGAAGTTAAAGAGCTGAAACCTTTATTTATGCGGGTGAGATTCATCTAATTGAATTATTTCACCTACATACTAGACTAGGCAACGCCTGAAAATGTTATTTTTTCAATTTCTATACTTCTTCATGGACCAGGTAATTTATCAACAATATTTTGAGTTTGTCCAAATTTTTGTTGACAAGGACTGGATTCAACTCCCTGGGGAGCTGTTTATATTAACATATTACAACAGAGACGAAGAACATTTAAGAAAAGGTAATATAGAAGGCTAGGCATCTACAGGGCTTATGACCTGTCAATGGCCGGTTTAAGTGGCCACTTTACACACTGTGTAACATTCAATATATATGTTCAAATATAGGCAGAATGGTGAATGTTACACAGTGTGTAAAGTGGCCACTTAATCCAGCCATTGACAGGTCATAAGCCCTGTTGATGCCTAGACTTCTATATTACCTTTTCTTAAATGTTCTTCATCTCTGTTGTAATATGTTTTTACTATTGATATTTCTTTTTAATAGGATAAACATATTACCAAATTATGTAAAAGATTAAGGACAGTTATAGGCAGCATGTTTAAAATAAAATATTTTGTAGCAATAAAAACATTAAGATTTATTTATTAATTATTAGCAGAATCAATTATTAGGTACGGTATTACCAGTTGGGGCCTTTCTTGTAAAACCAACATTTAAAAAATTCAATCTTTTCAAAACTCGGCTCTTAAATTAATTAACATATCAGCTAGTATTGATATGCAATTCTATGGCTCAAATTTGTTACTAGATATAGATTTGATAGTAACTTCTAGAAAAGGTATATACATACACACAATGCAAGGCAAGCACAACGAGAAAGCTTATCAGTACCGAGGTATGTAAACAAGTATGGCCAAAGAACGCTTCATTATACAATTACTTAATTTTTTAATAAAATTCTTTTGCAGATGCTTAAAGAAACTGTTGATAAAACTTTTAAGGAAAAAATAATTAAATGACTCATATGCAACAAGGCTTTATATTGTTTATTATTTTATGTTTCTTCTTCTTCTTCTAGTGCCTTGCCGGGTCACCCCGACGTAGGCGATCACTACAGCGAAAGCATATGTATCTGTCCTGCGCTAACTTTACGTTTCGCAGCCAGGACGATTGCTTATTGATGTACTCGCCGTAGTGATTCCTGGGAAAAGACGACCAGAGTGGTTTCCCGTTGCCTTCTCTGGTGGATTTTCTGTCGGGGTTACCTTCCCTTAGCTGGTTGGTTTTGGTTTTGAGGCGCCAAAAACTCGCCTTTCATCCTCTCGCTATCTGCTGCGATCACACCGTTATGAGTGTGATCCCATTGCCCAGGGTTCGCGACGTGGACGCTAACGAGTAGACTAGTCAGTAGTGTTGCCGGTGGAATGCAACTGGGCGTTCGCAGCATTATATAGAATCACATCCTGCAGCAGGATGTGACTCTCTGCGACTCTACTGACAGTTCGAACCCCAATTTTATGTTTACAATCATTTATTTTATTTTTTGTAAATAAATTATGTGTAAAAATACGTATGCTTTTAGTTCTTAATAATGTTTATATTACTTTTTAAATTTATATAATTTCTCTAACGTTTTTCTTTGTAAAGGAAAAATAAGAAACCTGCTGACAAGCCGGTTTCGCGGTTTAGTGGGTTTCATTATTTTTCCTTTTATATTTTTCTGTTCATGTTTACCTTCTTAACTAAAATAAATAAATAATAAAAAAAACATTATTGCGACCTTAAGAATTACTCAAAACACTTAATTGGGTTGAATTGACGAAACCGCATTTTTTTTTCTGTTTTTTAAACAGTGTTATACGTCGTTTGACGTTTAATCATTAATGTGGCCATTATATGAAGCAAAGTGTCGTCGTTTTAAAAAATAAAATACCCAAATTAACCACTCTCTGATCGTTTAATATTCTTTCTCGGGGCAATGAGGAATTCCACTGTTTTCTTATTTATTTTATTTTCTATTAGCGTACCATTTAACTAAGAAATTTTTTTTTTTTTTTTTGAGCGTTATTTAAAAAGATATGATTTTTTAAAGTTACATTTATCGAATACCGCGCCAAATGACTGTAATCAGTGTGTGTCATTTTTCAGAAGTGACGTCATGAAACGGTTGGCGTTCTTACTTTCACTGACCTGACAAGAATCTATGGAATATTTCTTTGATTACTTCATTTAGTTGATCGTAATTTGCTCATGTTATGGTTGTTTTTACGAACGTTTCCTAGAAAGTTGACATAATCTCTGGTTGAAATGTCAAATTATACTCTTTTTTTTCTATGGTCAAAACGTTCCTTACAAGGTGCGGGGGCTTTAAAGCGGAAACCGGAAATACTACACGTAGATATAAGGAGTGACGTCATTTTTTACGATTTTAAAATGAATACTATTTTTAACATTTTTTATTTATTTTTGCGTGCGTTTTTGAGATATTTCATCAGACTCTTTTTTTCCGATATTATTTGTTGCCCTTTCATAATAAGGAATATTTTGATGTTTTTTTTAGATTTTTGATTTCCTTTTTTAATAACTATAAAATATACCATATAATCTCTTACTGAATATTTCATTCTCTCTTATGTTACACAAAAATATTACAACTGTCTATTTATTAGAGGAGCAAAAATGCATTAACGTTTTCTTGTATACCCACGAACAGGCCAAGCCTTTGTGGGTTTTTGTTTACTATTTTTACTATTAATATGTATTTCATTGGTATGTAGTTATTCTTATTTTTTTGAAAACTCTTTTTTCCCTCTTATGTATACGCCACATTTACTTTGTTGGGTTTATTTGCTGCATACTGGGCCCTGGTTAAGATGTTGCGCTTCTTACTTGGGTAGGTACCACATTTTGTATCTAGCCCAACATGTTCAATATTCAAAATTATTCAAACGCACTTAACAAAAGAACAATTGTTAATATAACCGAACTGTCAGTATTCATGTGTTCAGATAATTTTCACTTCTCACCGCGATCGCGAACCAGTTACTTTTAAGATTAATAATTAATTTAATCAACTGTGTCGTAATAATCAAAAAACCATCTCAAGTGCCCCTCCTTCATGACCCCATGATCTGATCTAATCTGATCCTGACTGCCGCGAGACAAGTTACAAACAATAAAGTACCAGAGACCCGTGCAAGGTATGAAATGCATTCACTGTAGTTAGGGTTCAGTGGCAATGCATAAAGATAACACCTTCCACGAACCAGACAATTACGAGCGTTCATCTGCTAATGGGCAAGTGGCGCGATAAATAATTATTATTATGATAAAAAGTACATATCAAAATATCTGAAACTAATGTTGTTGCTTCCATTTAAATAATTCTAAAAAGCATTTTTATGACGAAACTGCACTTCGGTATTTTATTACGTCGGGCTTTGGTGTATTGCTCAGCGTATTAGCTTACCATACAAGAGGTTTCGGGTTCGATCCCCGACATGGTTGACAGGAAATATTATAAACTAGCGTACCCGACAGACGTTGTCGGACGTGGAAGGACGGGTAGATGTTGAAATGAAATAAAACAAGTTGCGTGCGAGGTATTTAAAAAATTCTTCTTTTATTTGAAAAGCCCATATGCCCAAATATGACATCGTTTAAATGCCCGCCTCGGCTTCTTACGGTGGCACGGATCCGAGTGGTCCAATTTTCAATGACTCTTTCACGTAGATCCGGCTGAATTTGAGTGATGGCCTAAGTTATGTTCACCTTCGAGGCATCGGTCGATTGTGGCTTATTTGCATAGACCTGTGACTTCAAGGAACCTCACAAGAAAAAGTCTAGCGGGGTCAAATCGCATGACCTTGGTAGCCAATTCAGATCACCCCTGCGAGAGATAACCTTACCCTCAAATCGTTCATGCAGAAGGTCAATCGTGGCGTCCGCTGGCACATAGCGCCGTCCTGCTGGAATCACATATCGTTTAGGTCCATATGGTTCAATTTGGGCCATGAGGAATTGGTTGTCATCGTTCTGTAGCGCACGCCGTTGGCGATGACCGCCTCACCAACGTCGTTTTCGAAAAAGTACGATCAATGACGCCGCCGGTCCAAAATCCACTCCAAACGGTAACTTTTTGAGGATGTATTATTACCTAGTGAACCTTGCGTGGATTACTATTGTCTCATATACGGCTATTTTGCTTGTTAACACAGCCATTCATCCAAAAATGCGCCTTGTTGCTAAAAATGATTATTCGACAAAAATTGGGGTCGTCTTCCAAACGATTCGAAGCCCAGTCAGTGAACAAACGGCTTTGTCTATGTTCATGAATTTTCCTAGGTCAGTTACATCTTGTACGGGTGTAGGCCTAAGTCCCGACGCAATACTCGCCAAGTTGAAGTCTGCGAAAGGCCGAGTTCTTGTGCACGGCGAGGAATCGACTGTTCTGACCTCGGGTTCTGCAGTACACTTTCACGGACAGCGGCGATGTTCTCTGCCGATCTTGCGTCCCTTGAACGTACGGTTGTTAGCTGATTGATTACCGAACCGGTCGTCTCAAATTTGGCCACCAAACGTTAAAGAGTTGACTGTGAAGGGCCACCACGTGTACCGTAAAATGGGCGCAATGCACGCAACGTTATCATTAACGCACAATCATTTTGATCATTTTGACGCACACAATTTTATCATTTGAACTTCTGTATTAATGTGTAACTTGCCATGGTGATTTGGCATAAGTAATTGAATAATAAAAAAATATTTGGCAGATGTCATCAAAACGAAATGGCCACCACGGGCCGTCAAAATCTACCCGCGCCAATAGAAAAACCTTTTATATATAGATAAATTTATTTTAACAATGTTTGAATATGTCCAAATGCTTGCAGACTGGCTGGATTTCCTCCCTAGGGAGTTACTCATATTGAATTTATTTCAACAGAGATGGAAACATTTTTGAGGAGGCAATATGGAAGTCTAGGCATTTAGATGGATGTGGATGTTCAAACATGGGCAGAATGGTGAATGTTACACAATGTGTAAAGTGGCCACTTAAACCAGCCAATCACAGGTCACAAGCCCTGTAAATGCCTTGACTTCCATATTCCCTTCTCGAAAATGTTTTCCCTCTTTTGATATAAATTTAAATATTTCAAAATGTGTTTTTACACTAGAATATAACTAGTCCCTGGACTGGCACCTGAAGCGTAAGACAGATCATTTTACCTTCACGTAACAAATTTTTTATCAAGATACGGTGCGATTGGTGTACCAATGCAGTTCCCTATGCACCGTTAGGTGCGGAAAGGAAATGACGATGATTTTATAATAGCTCACTACGGTAATTCTGCATTTTGAATTAAAAACTGCAAAAAATAGACTCCTGTGTTTTGTCATTAAAGGTACAAATTAAGACGCGTGTAAAAAGTCAGTAAAAATTGGCGATGTTTAATTACAGCTAGTATAATATTAATTTATGTTCTTTTTGGAAATGTAGACAATAGCTTTTTGCATACAACATTTGTTTTTCTTCATGTTTTTCAACCAACATCCATTCTGTTCAAACACGACCCATTGCGCCAACTCGAGTCTGATTTGCATTGGTTTCAATTTGGATTTGGACATTTGACACTCAATCAAATTATTCAACTTCGACGGTACTCGATAGAAAATTAGACGTCTCCGCTTGAATAAAGATATTTAAAAAAGTGGTGCATTGGACGCGGCGTCTGTAAACCAAATATATCTTTATAAATAAAAATAAGTTTATGATAGTTTGTCCTTTATAGCCTCGATAACTACCGGACTGATTTACACCCGCTCTTTTGCAAAATAATCTAATTCACGTAACTTGGGTTTGTAAATAATAATATCTTCAACATTAGAAAATAGTCAGAAGCGAATATGTGTTTTCCATCAAACTTGGGTTGCATTCTAAATAATTACTAAAATGTTTTTTTTTTAAATTTGTTAATAACAAATTAAAATACAATATTACAACTAAACACAACTTTTTACATTAATCAAATACATATATTTACATTAGCGTTTCCCATTACGTAAAAGAAATAAACAATTCTTGTGTACATAATGGGGAGTGACGTCTTACAATAGATTATTTTATTTTAATCAATAATATTTTTAGATTAACATAAATAAATTACAAAAAAGATATTAACGACGTTTTCAATCAGTGTTACATAAAGAAGAATTATAGATGTAATTTTTTACTTCTTTCTTTAATATTTTGTATTCCTGACTGTACTTTTTATTATCTTTGTTCATTTCATTAAAGAAAAATATTCCTCTGTAAGTATAATGATGTTGTGCAGTAGTTGTTTTTAATTTAGGAATTAAGATATTACCACCTGTTCTAGGTCGCGTACTTACGTTTTGAGACTTAGAAATACTACTATTTATTTTATCTTTATGTATTTGAAGCAAACAATTCTTTTTATACGGCAATTTTATATCTAAAACCTTTTTTTTTAAAGTGGGAAAAGTAGACGGTTTTATTTAATTTTACAATACGCCCAAGGGGCATTTACAAAAAATATACAGATAAGTACAAACATAGTAGGTAAGAATTTAAAAGATAAACAACGCTTTTTTGTATTTTTTCATTTCATTTCATTTTTTTGCACCACAACAGGCCAGGAGGCCCAATTACAGTGGTGAATTACATTACAGAACAACCAGGCTTGAGAAAAATCACATTTTTAATTTTTGTGTTCTCACCGAGAATCGATCCCGGAACCTTCCGTGCGTGAGTCAAGCGTCTTGACCACTACACCACGGAGGCCGCCATGTAGAAACATGTAGAAACAATAAAGAGCATACTGCCATTCAAAATAAAAAGTGAAACTTTACATAGTAAAAAAGAAAAAAAAAATAGATATAAGAAAAGTTATTGAATTAAAAAGCAAATTGCAAATAACTTGTAAAGAATTTAAACAAAAAATATATATAAAGTTTATATTTGAAGCACTAATTTTGTGGTTATTCATTATAATAAAATAAATAAAACAACTTTGTTTTTAACCACTAATTTTTATTTTTCACCGGCCGGTTTACCGGCTTTCTACACAACTAATAACATTGGAACTTAGTTAAAAAATCACAAAGACAAAGTCCATAAATATAATAAATCTGGAATATACCAATTAAATTGTGATGATTGCGATTCAATCTACATTGGAAAAACTAAAAGAAACTTAAATATTAGAGTAAAAGAACACTTAAGATGCTTAAATAATAATCATTTTTCTGAATTCGCAAATCATCTGATAGAAAATAATCATAACTTCAATAAAGACACTGGATTAAAAGTACTTCATGTTGAAAATAAAATATTAAAATTATACAACTTAGAAATCTTAGAAATTAAAACAGCGACTCATAATAAGAAAACAATAATTAATAACCAAATAAACAATATTTCTTTTAGTCCTCTCCTGGCTTACTTCGAAAATAATGATATCAAATTACCGCCCGTGTAAGAAAAAACCACTTGATTTATTGGGTCCACGTGTAGTATTTAGTGAACATGATAGAAATAAAATAAAAAGGAATCAATTCATTAGTTACGTAAACCTTGACGAAGAAGCTTGTTTGCTTTGAAACCGGTAGGTGAAAAATAAAAATTAGTAGTTAAAAACAAAGTTGCTTTATTTATTTTATTTAAGAAAAATGTTTGCAATTGATAGGGACGAGGTTTTCAATTTTTTTAAAGTTCGAGATTAGCAAAAATTTACAAATCTGCTTTCGTTCCATACTTTTTACTTTTATTTGCTTTTTATATATATTGACAATTTTTATGTTTTTTTTTCATTATGTATTTTTGTTTAATTTAATTTAGTACGTATTATTTGGCATATGATTTATTGCTCCTATTTCTTACTATAGTATTGAGTGAGTTTCTAGAATACATATCTCAATATATTCTTTTTATGTTGATTTAAATGATACTCTTATTTTGTTTTTTTTAATACCACCATATTTTAATATTGATTTTATTGATTTGTATATTTGATTATCTGTGATTTTCAATTTGTAAAATTTTATATTTTAAATATTATTTCTGATTATCTTTTTTGCATTGTATTCTTTGGAATTTGACTATTTATTACATTTACCTTTTTTTTCTAGATTGTTATTCTTTGTCAATAATTTGATCTATTTAATTTTACTATGTATTTTATTGTTATTTATTGTGGCTTGACACGGGCATAGCCTAAAAAGCCTTAAAAAGTTCATAAATATTTAATTTTGTAATTTTGAATGAATAAATAAATCAAATAAAAAAAATGTATATTTACATATACTTATACGTATAAAAAAATGGTATTAACAAATTATTGTTAAAAACAAATATTAAAAATTAGTTTACAGTAAGTATAAATAAGATAATAACATAATATCTGGTACACAAAAATATTTGATACATTAATTTCAGAAAACGATAATGATAAATAATAATACACATCAAAAACAGAGAAAAAATTGTATGAAAAAGAAAGTTTCATTACGACATTAATAATTAGTTTTAAACAGTGCATTTAAGAACGTTTTAAAATGGATAATTGTCGTATTGAAAATGTCTATATCACAAGTAAATTTGTTGGCTAAAGCTCGGGTTTCCTAGGACAGCGGTGCCCGTATTTTAACGGCCGTAGTGAACGGTGATGCGGTGGATAACCGTCGTAACGGTGACTAAAGTGTGGTTTTCTAGGAAAACGGTGTTATCAACACCATTTAACACCGTTTCCCTAGGAAACCACTCTCTAGTCGACGTTACGACGGCTGTCCACCGCATCACCGCTACGGCCGTTAAGATACGGGCACCGCTGTCCTAGGAAACCCTAGCTTAAGGAATGTAAACGCGGAATCGGAGAGTGGCGTGCATAGTTAGTACCTACGTATGTACTCACACTTTCATATATTGAAAAATTCGAAAGATGACGTTTTTTTGTGTATGAAAAACGTTTACAAACATCAATGGACACTGGATTGATTAATTTCCTTACGATTTCTTCATTTCTACATATTATTTTATTTTTAATGGATCTTTTGTAATGCTTAAATAATTTTAACTGACACTTGATACATCACTGTTGGTAAGTAGCGCAGAGTTTGACATTTGCAAAAAGAGTTTTATATTTGAAAATGAAATATTTTATGTTTTGGAATTCAACCATAAACATGTACCTAGGTACCTACCTTTCAATGAAAAGTTCTTTTCTATTTATTCAAATAGTTTTTGCACACTTGCACGACACAATCACGCATTTTACTTTTATTTTATTTTGGTTTTGAATCAAATGTCAAGCTCACGTCAAAACACGACTGGCATTTAAAGAATGACTAAATATGCGTCGGGCATGGGTTGAGTGTCATAATTTCAAAGGGCTTAGAGTAATATCCGTATGCAGATGTACCTTAAGGTGAGGAAAGTACATTCTATTGTCTTCACCTTCGGGTTATTCTCTGCATTTGAAATTAGAATGTACTTTCCTCATCTTAAGTTTTGTCTCTGCATAAGGGTATAAATCGCGGTCTGACTATTTTCTTTTATTTTATATTTTTAAATATTTTTTGTTGGTTTATTTTCCCATACATATATTATTTACGTAGAAATATAATTACATAAATACACTTTAGAAAAATACATCTTAAAATTAAGCTATAACATAAATTGGAGAAAATGCCCACAAAGACTTCAGCGTCTGAGCGTGGGCCATTCCTTTTTTAATTATAAATAAGTTTGTAGCTTATAAATATGGTATAACATGACCATAAAAAGAAAAGAAATGAAAAATAAAATAAAAACCAAATTTACATGTGCTGATACAACGAAAACATGATCATACACACGTTTGTCTAATAATAATGTAAAAAATGAATAAAATTGAGCGGGAATTTCATACTTTTTATAAAACGAAATAATACAGGCTAAAATGGATACAAAGTCGTTGGAACAATTGGCTTCTTCCCCCTCCGGCAACTACACGTGGACCGGATCATCTTCTAGGAATTTAGCAAGCAACATGTGTTTGCACTTGTGCGATACTGCGACAGTGGCTAGTGACTACCGAACATCTACGAAAGCTACCCTTCGGGTATTTTTATCTGTTATGTTATCCATAGTGTTGAAGTGCTTTATCTGTTTAGTTTTTTATTGTTTGCTTTTTAGCACGAACACTTTACAAATTTACTATTATGCTCAATGTTTGTTTTTGTAAATTTATTGATAATTTTAAGTTGCAGAATTTCAGAATTTCACTCGTCCATGCACTTTGTAGCTGCAAGACGATTAGTAATCAAGCTTCAATAGGTTAATGTTATCAACTATCAAATATCCTAATTTAGTTAATGAGCTCTAGAATTCCAACCGTCCATGCGCTCAGTAGCTGCAAGATTTGTTGTTATCTAACTTCTATTTTTATAAATTTGTTATTTATATGATTTTTTTTAAATATTACACAACTTTATTGCCAAATAAAAAATATAAATAGGGGCTAGATTTTTTATTGTCTATGCGCTCTGTAGCTGCAAGACGTGCTGTAATTTAGCTCCTGTATATCATAATTGGAGACAAGGAACAAGAAAGTGAAACTTGAAAGTGGTCATGTGAAAAGTCGGAATAATCGACGTGCGTGCATGAGAAGATGTATGAATGTGAAGGAAGCAAAGGAAGTGTGCCAGGACAGAGTGGTGTGGCGTTCTATCCTCTCTGCCTACCCCTCCGGGGAAATGGCGTGATGGTTAGTTAGTTAGTTAGTTAGGAACAAGAATCCCTACCGTCCATGCGCTCTGTAGCTGCAAGACGTGGTGGGCTATTTATTTATTGTACAGCGCCCTTGAGATGATTTTCACAAAAACGGCGCTATATAAATTATACAAATATATATGATTTATTTGCAGTATGCATTTATTTATTTTTTTTTTTTTTAAAGAATGTGCATCAATTGAATTAATTTACACGTATTCCCGTATTTTTTCCCTGGATAATAGCACTAGAGCAGTGATTTTTGAACAATTTTGATTTGAGCACGACGGAGACTCTTAGCCAATCACATGAGGAGATAAAACGAAAAAGTAACCCTTATTGCGAATATATAAATAGCTAAAAAAAGTCCAAAGTAAATGACGTGTGTCCTTATTTACGAAAAAATGTTTGTTCCACCAGCTAATAGCAGGAAAGTCAACGTTCGGGCAGGAAAAAGTCTGTTGGGTTAGTTAGTATATATATAAATATATAGTTAGATTTTTGTGAAAATCACCATAAGAACTATAACTGCACTTTACAATAAATAAATATCCTAGCCCGTCTTGCAGCTACAGAGCGCATGAATGGTTGGGATTCTAGTTCCTCGTTACCAATTGAGATCAGTTTCAATTTGTTGCAACAGAGAGGGAAAACATTTTTGAGAAATGAATATGGGAGTCTAGGCATTTACAGGGCTTATGACCTGTCATTGGCTGGTTTAAGTGGCCACTTTACACACTGTGTAACATTCACCATTCTGCCTATTTTGAATTTATAACATTCGGAATGGCAGAATGGTGAATGTTACACAGTGTGTAATGTGGCCACTTGAACCAGCCAATGACAGGTCATAAGCCCTGTAAATGCCTAGACTCCCATATTCCCTTATCGAAAATGTTTTCCCTCTCTGTTGCAACAAATTTAAATATGAACAGCTCCCTAGCGAGAAAATCCAGCCAGTCTGCAATCTTTTGGACATACTCAAAAAATGGTAAGATCAATTTCAATTATAACAGATAGGAGCTTGATTACAGCACGTCTTGCAGCTACAGAGCGCATGTATGGTAAGAAATCTAGTCCCCATTACACATGTTTTAAATTGACAAAGAAGTTAAGTGTATTAATGGAATTTAAAAAATATATATTTAAAAAAAAATATTTACGGACATTGCCCATTTATACTATTTTGGGGTATTAATATCATAATATAAGAATACTTAAAAACATTAAAATTTAAGAAAGAGGCATTGACAAAATTAACTCTTGTGTGGCTGTGGAGTCTACATAGGACACATGACTTGATGTATCTCTCTTACTTTTTTAAATGATGAAGTTGTATTTTTGTAATCTTCAAATGGACATTTTCAGACCGGATCTGGAAAGTAAAATTTGTATAACTAAGCTGCTTTTAAATACGAAAAATATTTAACCTTGCTACCCGAAGAATGAAGTACGCAAATACAGCAATACATCTGTATTAGAGAGAGCACGAAGATAGAACACATAACTAGGAAGACAGAGACGCTGTTTTGTAGCGGCTGTTGTGTGAACCAAATTTAGTCGGTTGTTGACAGTCATGAAGGACGCACGCGTGAATTATGAGCGGCAAATTTATGATATTTTTATTTGCTGTAACTGGGCTAAATTTTATGTTTATTTTTATAAATTATGGAAAAGGAATGATTAAACTGCATGTCTCCATGTCACTGTCACGGTCACTGTTACTAGCGGCCTCCGTGGTGTAGTGGTCAAGACACTTGATTCGCGCACGGAAGGTTCCGGGTTCGATTCCCGGTGAGAACACAAAAATTAAAATGTGATTTTTCTCAAGCCTGGTTATTCTGTAATGTAATTCACCACTGTAATTGGGCCTCCTGGCCTGTTGTGGTGCAAAAAAAATGAAATGAAATGAAATGAAAATCAATATGTTTAATAGGGTAAACTGAGTGACCAGACCATCACTCAGTTTAGTCTGAAGATGGCTCCTGCAATGGTAACCGAAACGTCGGAACAAATCCAACACACACGGTATCACCCAAAAGAAAAACATATTGATAACAGTGACCGTGAAAACCTTCGCACCTGCGACGCGAATGTTGATAGATGCAGAAAACGAGGAAGTTCGCGAAATACATGGCACGATCAAATCCATCAAATATTTGAAGATGGACTAGTCAAGAGTAGGAATAATCGGCGTGCGTGTATGAGCCGATGTTAAATGTAAAAGAAGCGAATTCTTAATGCAAAAACGTGATGTAGCGTTCTATCCTCTCTGCCTACCCCTACGGAGAAACGGCGTGTTAGGTTGTTTGTTTGTTTGTTGAGGAACTAGAATTGCAATCGTCTATGCGCTCTGTAGCTGCAAGACGTGCTGGAATATTTATTTATTGTACAGCGCCCGCCCTGGTAGTGACTTTCATAAAAATGGCGCCATATAAATTATTCAACTCTAATAATACCTTACACAAGGGTTCTGATGTTGAAGGTTGTGATCGAATAAAGATATAGGGAAAACAATTTAAGAAAACACTATTTATTTATCAAATTGAGAAAGGGGAATTTAGTACTAGGATAAATATTCCATTTAAGTTACGTGGAGATGTATAGAATCGCCTTTTTTTATTAACATCCACACTTCTTGGATCCTTTGCCGCCTGACGCGCTCGCTGCGGCGGCAGCGGCGGCGCTAGATGACCCTTTGCCTGATCCGGAAGCGGATGCTGCCGCAGAAGCGGCGGCGCTAGATGACCCTTTGCCTGATCCGGAAGCGGATGCTGCCGCAGAAGCGGCGGCGCTAGATGACCCTTTGCCTGATCCGGAAGCGGCGGCTGCAGCGGAGGCGGCTGCGCTCGATGACCCTTTGCCCGATCCGGAAGCGGCGGCTGCAGCGGCAGCGGCAGCGCTAGAAGATCCTTTTCCTGATCCGGAAGCGGCTGCTGATGCGGCGGCGGCTGCGCTAGAGGATCCTCCTGATCCTGAAGCGGCGGCTGCTGCAGCGGCGGCAGCGCTAGATGATCCAGAACCGCCGGATTTCCGTGGTGGTGGAGGAGGAGGTGTTTCGTCACACGGGGGAGGAGTTTCATCACATTGGGGAGCGGGAGGTTCTTCGGCTGGCGGTGGGGGAGGAGGGGTTTCTTCACATGGAGGAGGAGCAGTTTCTTCGGTCGGGGGTGGTGGTGGACATTCATCGACCACCTGCGGTGGTGGATTATCTCTGCAAGGTGGTGGTGGAATGAAACACGGCGGTTGAATGTTACACGGTGGTGGAGCTGGAGGTCCGTTGCATGGACTAATCGTTTTGATTACATCGATTGCCTTTGTAAGGCCTGCTAATTTACCACCGCAACCGCCGAGTCCGGGAATGCCAGGAAGTCCTCCTCCGCATGGGAGCTTGATGCCGCCGCATGAAGGCTTGATGCTGCCGCATGAAGGCTTCAAGGCTTTCATGATGCATGGCGATGCAGACTGCAAACAATAAAACAATAAGTGTCGGATACCCTTTCTGATCAAATTACATAAAAACAGTTAATAGATCTTTGGTCGCGATTTATTCATTTAATTTATTCATTCGTTTCAAATTACATATATTCATTAACTTACTATGGCTCATACTTTTATGCTGTTTCCGTGTTAAACCATAAAAAATGACATTAAAAATAATTGTTAATAAAAAGAAATAACAACATATTATACAATGACTCTAAGGGTCATCACAGAAAAAACGATTAAAGACCGAATCCGCAATGAAAAAATAAGATGAACCTTACTTTTGTTGCACCGAAATTATTGATCAATGGAGTAGAACAAAAAGAAGAAATTGAGAAGACTGTGTCTATAAACGAAATGGATAACTCAAAAGTTCTTTATCGTATCGTATATCGTAGCTAAGGAAATTCCATGTGGTAGACCGTCTAAAAGATAAAGGGACAGCAGCAGTTTCATATTTTACTAATGCATCCCTTACTAAATTAATTGGTACACTTCTATCTCAACAATAATACATTTGTGTATCATTTGCATTGCAGTGAGACCACAATTCACATTATTTGATGATGTTCTCTGTAGCTTTAGTGTACAAGAGATAAAGGAGTGGTCCGAGTACTGACCCTTGAGGTACTCCAGTAGACACCCGAAAGTTGGATGAGCTATTACCCTGGAACACAACTGTTCATGGTTTACATCTTCGTTCACATTCTCAGGTACCCTCTTGATTCTTGTGCACCTTTTATTATTTATTTTATTTATTCGTACAAATATACAAAAAAACGTATTCCTAACTCTATGAGGCCAAGAGCCCCGTGTTGAGTTGGGATACAATATAATGGAAAGTGGAAGCATGAATATTATAAATGAATACTAATTAAAAAAAATATTACATAAACATATATTTTAATTAACATCTGGACGACACGCTTAGTAATATATAAATCTATGCAACGTCTCGCAAACAGTTTCCTGCAATGGTCTCTTCCTTTACACAAAATCCAAACTTGTACACGTCTCCTGAAAATAGCTTTCGTTATGGAGAACTTAATATGTTCGTCGAGAACATTGGACACTCTTGGGGCCACAAAATGTTAATTTCTCTAAGCGAAAGTCGTTTGTGTTTTTGGTATTAAATCATTCAAAGTACAGGAAAACCTCGCACAATAGTTCTGCTTTAATTTCTTCTTGAAACCGCATGACCATAAATGTGTAAATTTCTCCTTCTATTCAAACTTATATATTGTCCGCGTGGCTCGACTCTGGAATCATCTCCTATCCGCTATCAAAGACGTTTCTACAGTAGCTTTGTTTAAATCATGTCCTTTAAAATAAGTCTAGAATAGACTTTAATTTATGTACATATATGCAAATATTGCTAGTTTCAACTAAGTATAATGATTTCAAAACGTTAATTGCAAAACTATGAAATATGCTTTTGTATGGCCGAGAAATTACCATTCAGTTAACTTCTGAACAAACGATTTTGTTTGCAAGATACTCAGGCTGTACACAACTGTATTTGCATTTCATTCGAGTGACTACGTGTTGACAATCAGAGCATTTGGCAAGAAAACAAGAATATATGAGCACCTATACGGTTGAAAACCTAAATTAGAATAAAAAAATCTGTTCGTTGAGACTGGAACATCGGTAAAAGCAACCCTAAAGACACCAGAAAAGAAGCATCTCACAATTAACTTCTTAAAGGTTAAATGTTGGACGCAACCACGTGTTTTAATAAATTAATTTACTGTATTTACAACCCAACCGAACAACACGCAAACAGAACATGTAGCAAAGACAAACAACGACAATCAAATAATGGTATACAGTATATTCAAAGAATATCTTCGTATTATTATAATTATTCTTGATTTCAATACAACAATACACAGTTTAAAAAATAAATATATAATAAGCAAGAACCCGTGTACTTTGAGATTACGAAAAAGCGTTTGATAGTCCGCACAGACCCACACTAAAAAAGGAAATTTCTAAAATCATATGGGGTGCCTATAAAACTAGTCGAACTTATCAAAGCCCTTGATATTGTCACAGATTGGTTTGAGGTCACCACTGGAGTTCGTCAAGGTTGCGTCCTTGCACCGTTCCTTTTTATAATCCTCATGGACTTCATCCTAAGGAAGTCAATTCCACTAGATCGAGGAGTATCCATCTCAATTACGCTGCAACCTAGAGTATGCCGATGATGCGGTTATAATTGACGATTCAGTCAGGGGTTTCCAGGATACTGTCGAGAGTTTCAAATACCTGGGAATATATGTTACGGAAAATGGCATCTTTCGAAAAGAACTGGGAGTGCGGCTAGGAAAAACAGGTGCCATATTCAATAGTATGAAGGCTGTCTGGAGATCGAATATTTACACAGTGAAAACCAAATGCCACCTATATAACGCCTGCATAACACCTATTCTACACGGTTGCGAATCGTGACACCTCACTAGGGCCCAAAACAGCAAAATTCTGAGTTTTGAGAAGTGTCTCAGAATAATCTTGGGTGTGTAAACATATGAGCCATTTTTTTTTCTTAAAAGTTTTGTCAAAATTTTCTTTTAAAATCTGCTTAGGAATCTTATTGAAAATTTTTGTAATTCCATAATGAAGTGTTCTTTGGCCATACTTGTTTACAAACCTCGGCACTGACAAGCCTTCACGTTGTGCTAGCCTTGTATTGTGTGTATGTAAATACCTTTTCTGGTAGTTACTATCAAATCGATATCTAGTAACAAATTTGAGCCATAGAATAGCATTTACGGACAGACACCCTTGCTTTTTAAAAAGTCCGGGTAAAAATACCTCTTCCTTATCAATTCTAGCTAATCTGTTAATTAATTTAAGAGCCGAGTTTTGTAAAGATTGGATTTTTTTAATGTTGGTTTTACAAGAAATGCCCCAACTGGTAATACCATACCTAATTGATTCCGCTAATGATTGATAAATAAGTCTTAATGTTTTTATTTGTACAAATATGAACAAACGCAATAAAATTTAAATTGCAGCTGTTATTTAATGAGGAGGTAAAGTTTGCACATGTAAACTTATAAAAGTACATTGTGCTATATTTTTTAAGGATGAGGAATGTGGGATTAGGTACTGAGTTTGAAAGGAGACAGGATGTAGTACCAGGAAAGATAAGGAATGAAGTTTATGTATTAAAAAAATATTAATGAAAGGTTGGGGTTTTAGAACCCAGAAAACTTACATTTTCATTAACGATAATAAAATTGAAGTAGTTGATAAATACATAAATCTAGGATACAAAATTGGTGAAGATAACCAGACAGTGGAGTTACCAAGAAGAATAGGGCTAAGTTGGGCTGCTTTCGGCAAACTAAAATATATTTTTGAAAATAAAGAATTCCCTATACAACAATGCTTCGAGTTTGTCAAAATGTTTGCAGACTAGCTGGCTTTCCTGGAGAGGGAAAACATTTTTGAGAAGGGAATATAGAAGTCTAAGCTAGTCTAGGTTACAGGGCTTATGATCTGTCATTGGCTGGTTTAAGTGGCCACTTTACACACTGTGTAACATTCACCATTCTGCCCATGTTTGAACATCCACAGTTCCTCAAGCACTTGGACATACTCAAACATTGTTGAATTAACCACCTGGTAAAAGAAGAAGTGTAATAATTGGAAAATTGTTTTCAAGTGTTGCCTAGTAGGTGATTTGGTTCAGCCGGATGAATCACACCCGCGTGATAAAGGTTTCAGCTCTTTAACTTCACAAAAGTCAACAGATGGAATAGTTGAGGAAATGTGGATGTTCGAACATGGGCAGAATGGTGAATGTTACACAGTGTGTAAAGTGGCCACTTAAACCAGCCAATGACAGATCATAAGCCCTGTAAATCTGGATTTCCATATTCCCTTCTCAAAAATGTTTTTCCTCTCTGTTAAAATAAATTTAAATATGAATAACTCCCTAGGGAGGAAATCCAGCCAGTCTGCAAGCATTTGGACATACTCAAACATTGTTGTATGAACTTCAGAGCTACGAAGGTTTGAAAAAAAGTGATCCCCTGTACCCCATGATCGCCCAATCTGTAGGTACAAATCTCGTCCAGCTTACACCAGTTCTTGGTTCGTTGGAAGATATTGTTGATTGCGAAAACCACCCCAACGTTCATCCACAAGCAAAGTTAAAAATATGTGATAAAAAGTAAAACATATTTACTTACGTTAAAAGCGACTAGTGTTAGGAACACTGCAGCGATACTCAACTTGAAATGGAGCATTTTTGCTTCTTGGATCCTCAAAGGGATTCCTACTCTTATTATAAATCTGACAGAACTGCATTCAGTATGTCTCTCTTATATATGGTAGAGAATCAAACATTTGTTGGCATAAAGTTAATCAATTCATCGTAACCCCAAATTGACTACATCTTCCTGATGGTTTCTGTAATGATAGTCTTAATCTTAAGGCTGTATGTAGTTTGGTCAAACAAACGCAAAATGCGGAAGTCATACGATTTTGCCATTTGAAAACAAATATATTTTTTTAAAATTATTTTTTTATTAATTTATTTTTAATAATAATTTAATAATAATTAATAATAATAATTTTAATTTTCCTTTACAAAGAAAAACGTTAAAAAATTATGTGAATTTAAAAAGTAATATAAACATTATTAAGAACTAAAAGCGTACGTATTTTTCACACAAAATTTATTTACAAAAAATTAATTAGATGACTGTTAACATAAAATAATAATCAATATAAAGCCTTTTACAAATGAGCACTTTAATTATTTTTTTCTTAAAGTTTTGTCAACATTTTCTTTAAAAATCTGCTTAGGAATCTTATTGAAAATTTGTTGGAATTGTATAATGAAGTGTTCTTTGGCCATATTTGTTTATAAACCTCGGTATTGACCAGCCTTAACGTTGTGCTAGACCTGTATTATGTGTATGTAAATACCTTTTCTGGTAGTTACTATCAAATCGATATCTAGTAACAAATTTGAGCCATAGAATAGCATTTACGGACAGGCACCCTTGCTTTTTAAAAAGTTCAGGTACCTCTTCCTTATCAATTCTAGCTGATCTGTTAATTGATTTAAGAGCCGAGTTTTGTAAAGATTGAATTTTCTTAATGTTGGTTTTACAAGAAAGGCCCCAACTGGTAATACCATACCTAATAACTGATTCCGCTAACGATTAATGTTTTTATGGTACAAACTATTTTATTCTAAACATGCTGCCCATAACTGTCCTTAATCTTTTACATAATTTGGTAATTTGTTTATCCCATTTAAAAAAAATATCAATACTAATGCCCAAATACACATATTCATCAACTACACCAATTGTTTCACAGTTACAATTATATGACAATACCATTATGAAGACAGTTGAAACTATTGTGACAAAATATTTGGGAATCTACATAGATTCACAGCTCTCAAGGATTCACCATTTTGATTATATTAAATCTAAAATCTCTTCAATCACTGGTATAATGCATAGGTTTAGGGGAGTTCTTCCGATCTCACGACGCCGTTCAGTGTACCTTTCAATGATACACTCTCATTTCGTATACTTGTCGTGCATCTGGGGATTTGCCAAAAAGAGTGTATCAGAAATACAAGTAATACAAAATAGAGCTGTAAAAAACATATACGGTATACCAATGGAAACGCATGACAAAGACATTTACAAACTTACTGACACTCTCCCATTTTTGGTCATACCGTATTATGATATTGCAAAAACGGTGCTTCAATTTGTAAATAAAGACTTTCTCGATAATATTGGCTATACTTTCAATCGTGACGTCCATTAGTATAATACGCGACAGAGTCAAAATATTCACGTACCTGGATCACACACGACAAGGTATTTATTTATTTATGCTTTATTAAGTTAGTTTATAACATTGCAAGAACTAATAATATTACATTTTTTTATCAAAAATTCTCAATTACATATTTTTTCAAATTAATTTTAAATATTTCAATATTTTCTATTTCCTTTATTTCTTCAGGTAACTCATTGTACAGCTTCAATCCCTTGTACAATGAGTTTTGAGATTCTGTTTTTTTCCTCATTGCTAATCTTATCTTTTTTTACCCCTTGTTTCATACGTATGACATTATTGGTTAAATTTTATTATTGTTTTTATTTTATTCATCCCCTTAATTATTTTATGTATAAAAATTGCCGCATTATATTTAATTTGTTGCTTTACTGTGAGCGAGCCAATTTCTTTGTGCATTCTTTCTACATTAGAATATATATAAATATATTACAACAGAGATGAAGAACATTTAAGATAAGGTAATATGGAAGTCTAGGCATCTACAGGGCTTATGACCTGTCAATGGCTGGTTTAAGTGGCCACTTTACACACTGTGTAACATTCACCATTCTGCCTATATTTGAACATCTATATTCCTTCAATTCTTTCGTATGTTGATGTTTGTGAAGTTAAAGAGCTGAAACCTTTATTTATGCGGGTGAGATTCATCTAATTGAATTATTTCACCCGCATACTAGGCAACGCCTGAAAATATTATTCTTTCAATTTCTATACTTCTTCATGGACCAGGTAATTTATCAACAATATTTTGAGTTTGTCCAAATTTTTGTTGACAAGGACTGGATTCAACTCCCTGGGGAGCTGTTTATATTAATATATTACAACAGAGATGAAGGACATTTAAGATAATGTAGATGTAGATGCCATGTAGATGCCTAGACTTCCATATTACCTTCTCTTAAATGTTCTTCATCTCTGTTGTAATATATTAATATAAACAGCTCCCCAGGGAGTTGAATCCAGTCCTTGTCTACAAAAATTTGGACAAACTCAAAATATTGTAGAATATATACATTTTTTTAGTATAATTCTCATTGCCCTTTTGAAGAATTTGTATATTTTGAATTTCTCCTTCATTACATTAAAAAAGAATGAAAGAACAGTAATTTATGTGTGGACAAATTATTGTTTTATGTATAAGAATACTACTTTTTAAATCTATTACATTTCGTAATCTTCCCATAAATGAATTTTTTTTTGATTTTTTTTTTGTTACATATCGAGTATGTTTTTTAAAATTTAAAGATCTATCCAATTAGACCCTGAGATACTTTATTTCTAAGGTATGGTCTAAGGTCTCTGCTGTACCTTGCTTGAAGTGAGCACAACAGGCTACCGGAGTCCTTACGAACGCCAAAAACTGATTATTATATTAATTTTAAAAACTAATACTTGAGGAGGTTCGTGGAAGGTGAAATTTAGTTTCAAGTTCTTCTTTTTCCTCGGATATTTCTTTCTTACTATATGCAAATGTTTAATATTAACTTTTATTATGAATTGTTTTTATTTTTTTGTCTTATATACTTGCTTGCTATCTTATTTCATTGTTATGTACATATTATTACTTGTCACTATATTATTATTATTACCATACCTTTATGTAAATATTATTCTGTCCAAAAATGAGTGTAATTGTAATTGTAATTCCTGGGAGTACAAAAAAAAAATTGTATGGTTTAACAAAAAAAATAAAAAATGAGATACTATACTAACTTGATTCAGTGCTGGTACATGAGGGAATCTGACATGCATAACTTTAGTCTTTTTTGCATTTATTATAAGACCCATATCATGCGACCATTTAAGCAAGAAATTGTAATCTTCTTGTAATAGACTTTCCGTAATAGATGAATGTCTGAAAAAAAAATAGTTAACGACTAAATGTAACAATTGAACACTCAGAACAACACACCTATAGTCCTTGAAATGTAACATGATTAGAATGTCAGTTGTCAGAAAAAGTGACGACATAACTTTGTAGGAACGTCAAATGAGTTATTTGTATTGACACTCGAAAAGTTATTTGTATCTGGCGTGTTAATTTATTTTTTAATACAATTCTTGAAACATGAATCAACATAAATATATAAAATCAGCTTTAAAACTAAAATAAACCTAATTATTAACGACGTTCTTACAAGGTTACATCATTTTGCAAAAACGTTAGAGATGGGACTAATTAATCAATGTAAATTGATCGAATAAAAAAATAATTCATTTGATGTTGTTCAGGAAAAAAGTATAAATGTCTAGGTTTTTGGTGAATAATTGTGTTCTACATACAATAAGCGTTTTTTATATCAATTTTCGGAAACAGTGTTTCATGATGGCATGAAATAACTGATAAAATCGATTTAATCAGTGATCAGTAATTTCCCATTACCAATTAAATAAGTTTGACAGCTGTCATTCAAATCAAGCTATATTTTAAGGACTATAATACAATTCACTATTTCAGGCCTCAGTTCAATAAATATGCCCTTTTTGGCTAGTACCAGATTTTTTTTGTGAAGATTGTAAAAAATATATAGGTTTATATTTTATCCAGATCAACTGTTAGCGGGTTCAAATAATTATCGATTTAATTTTTATTGACCTTTGTTGTGCATATATTGTTTACCCAATTGCAAATACTTTAATTGATCTCAATTGTACTCAAATACTGCTGTATCATTTCAAGTGTTTAATTAGCTATGTTGATTTTAGGAGCTAAACAAGCTCATTAAGATTCATCTTTAATGTTGTTTGCATGCATAAAAACAAAGAATTAGCATTCCAGCCACGTGTACGTCACTAATTATTGAAATCTAAGAGAGTATTGTACTAAGTGGAAGAGAGTATTGAAGATCTCTTGTGGTGAAGGGCTTTATTTTATTTTATTTTATCGAAATAATTTGGAATAGGAGCGTTAAATGTGTATAACTACGCTGGATTTAATACAAAAAATGTTTATCAGTGCTACGCGAAGAATGAATGTCCACCAATACAGCGAACAATCTGGATAAGAGAGAGCAAGAAGATAGAACTCATAACAAGGAAGACAGAGACGCTGTTCTGTAGCCGATGTTTCTGTGAATCAGATTCAGTCGGTTACTGACAATGATGGGGAGTGCACGCATGAGATAACCGGCGTAGTTATGATTTTTAATTTATTTTGCTATAACAGGGCTAAATTATATGTTAAGAAAAGGAATTATTCAACAATACGTCTCCATGTTTTTTTTTGTTAAATGTCAGAACTTAAAAATATTCTGTCTTTTATTTATGTATATATTTGTTAAGGAAATTATACATTCTTTTTATAAATACAAGGTACAAACAACAATTTAAAAAAGTAAAGCCAATTACAGATTTCACACTAATCTATATATATATATATATAAGGCAATGTTCGAATGGTTCACCTCGATGGACTCGATAACTACTGGACCGATTTACGTGCGGTTTTCAGATAAATGTACGTCTTTGCCGCGAGAAGGTTTATAGCTCATAAAATCTTCAATTTATTGAGTACAAAAAAAGTTAGGAGCGAAAATGTTGTCACTTTACTCACTGTGTAACATTCACCATTACACAGGCAGATTAGTGGTCAAAAACGTTTTCCTTCTCGGTTGCAACAAATTGAAATATGAAAAATTCTCTAGTGAGGAAATCCAGCCAGTCTGCAAGCATTTAGACATACTCAAACATTGTTGAAATAAATATTTATTTATCTATCTATAAAGGCCACCTTTATTTTTTTTTTAGAAAAAGAAATAATTGCGTTCTTATGATTTACCCAAATATTTAATTTTGAGGGCCATTTTCAACGAGTTGTAAATAACTCACTATTTTAAAATGGAATCGAGTTGGGGTAGAGTGGGTTCCGAACCACGGACCTTTGGTCTGTGAGTCCGAGACACTAGCCACAGGACCACAACCCGATGTTAAACCTTAACCAGCCAATGACAGGTAATAATATATATAATATATTCCCTTCTTTAAGGCATTTTCCATCCCTGTTGTAATTTGTTAATCTTGGTGACTCTCGAGGGAGTGAAATCCAGTCTTTTGTCTGCAAACATTCGGACAAACTCAAATATTGTAATAAAGAATCATTTATTAAACCCAAAATATTAGAATTCCCTGTAGCTCAATCACAAATAACCGACAACGTGCTCTTAAGCGACGTGACAATAATTTCTCACCTTGGTTGTTTATCGTTTTTGCGATCATAATGCAACATCCGTGATCTCCTAATATTAAATGTAAAAATATTTACGTTTTACGACGTATAATCCTGCTCCGCAATCAAATATTTGAATTTCACCAGTGTAAATATAGAAAATATCACCAAACTGCTATTTTTATTTATCATGCTATTTGTTGCATTTGCGGCGGTTGGAAAGCCAAATGTCAAGAAAAGCAGTCACCATAGTAATTGTAATTTAATTTTCACTTTTTTGTATTAGATACTCCTTATTTGTTTGCAAATGCAATATGTTGTAATTTTTTTATAGTAAACGCCGATTTTTCGCCAGTGAACTGTATTTATTTACGAGGAAAACAAAAAACAAACCGACACGAGCGTTGACTTATGACCGCGATAACTTACGCATGTTCGTTATTGTTCATTGTGATCGCTTAAATGCTTAGCATGTTTTTAATGATGCAACAAACGGATGCTTTTTATAAACTAAGTTGCCAAATATGTGATAAAGTTTACACAGAACAACAGGGTGCACAGCAAAGAAAAGGATTAACGAACACAAAAGAGCGTGTAAACTTGGGCACCCTGACAAATCCGGAATAGCGGACCACTTTATAGACATCGGACATTTTCGGCTTCGGACCAAAAATTTTACATAAACCCCAGTAATTTAATTGCACAAATAATAAAAGAGGTAATTGAAATACACAGACACCCAAATAACTTAAACAGAGACGACGGGCTTGAATTAAACTCATCATTCCAGCACTACATACTACAAAAATGAATAGATATGTGCCTTCTGCCGACTGCGACACGGTACAAATGATTTATTTGACACTTTATTATACATATACAATATATATACATATAAGGGCGGGCATATTGCCTTAAGGCAATTTCTTTCTACCTACCCAAACCGCTCAGCTTGATAAAATTATAATACATGGACATATTGAATTTTACAATTTTATACAAAAATTAAAAACAAAGATTTATTAAAGAATTAAAAATTAACACAATACAATGAAGAGAGGAGAGGGGATGGGAAGGAAAGAAGAAGGATAAAGGTATAATTTAAATATATAGATAGTGACATTTTAATCTTGATTTAAATGTAAATAAAGAAGGGGCGTCTCTAACATTAGTGGGTAGATTATTCCACAATCGAGTGGCTACTACTGTGAAAGAGGAGGCAAGAAAATTAGAGCGATTACAGGGTATTAAAAGGGTTCTCTCGTTACTAGAACGAAGAGATAGTCAGTGTTGTAAAAGAAGTTGGATGAGCTCTCTCAGATAAACAGGCGAAGTGAGATTATTTAAAATATTGTGAAGAAGTGATAGAATGTGAATGTTTCTTCTATGCCTGATACTGAGCCAGTGTAGTTGCGTGCGATACTCGGTTATGTGGTCAAATTTGCGAAGATCAAAGATATAACGAATAGAAATATTCTGCAATCGTTCTAACTTATCAAGCAATTCAAGTTCAACAAATTCCTCCACGAACTGGCGGCGGACTTCTTCGAAGCTGGATTCTAAAAGTGGATTAGTCGTCAACAAAAATGCGTTGAAAAATCTGGTGATCATGTTGAAAAACAGTTAAGAAATTAAGCTTTCCAATTATGTATTTTTCAGTTCAAATAAAAAATGCCTTTAACCTGAAAAAAAATGAGAACCTTATTTTTTACACAACCCTTGTAGATGGCAAACAAAACGGTATGAGGAAGCAAGCCTCGAAGTCTATGCAATACGCCAGTTAGGGGTGCTATTTATTATTTTACACGCTCAATGTTACGATTTACGAGTGTGAGGGTGTGATTGCCCTGTGGTTTTATTCGAGCTGATTTGTGTGTTGATGAATGTGTGCCCGCTCAACTTTTTCAGACTGTTTTCAATTGTGATTTATGCGACATTGCGGAATTTTGATAATAAATAGTATTTTGGAGAAACTGTATCTTTTTCCTCATTCGCGTGTCACCCGAGATTGGCGAGACCATCGAAGCGAGAACCCTGCACCAGCTAGCGTAAACACGATAACTCCCTTAAAGGAGACATTTCGAAGATTTTATTTATAATATTGAAGAAGAAGCTAAACTTTTACATCTAAGACAAATATATTGTTTTCAATGTTTAAAATGTATGTACCAAAATTTATTTACAAGTAATTCAAATAGATCAAGTCAAAGAAGGAATCGTGTGTTAGAAATAGCACATTGTAAAACGAGGCTCGCACAGAGACATGCATATTTTATAGGCCCAAAATTTTTTCATTCTTTTTTTACTGATAATACTCGTATTGCATTAATTCCAAACATTCAAAAATTTCCTTCTTTTAAAAAACGTGCACTTTCCTGGATTCAAACTAAAGATATGAACTCCTTTTTTCTATGATTTATTTTGTTGCCCTTTAATAATAAGGAATATTTTTGTGTTTTTTTAATATTTTTTATTTCCTTTTTAAATAACTATAAATACCATAAAAAAATACCATATTATCTTTTACAGAATATTTTATTTTTTTCTTTCTTATGTTATAAAAAATATTATAATTGTCCATTATTTACTATAGGAGCAAACATTCATTAGCATTTTCTTGTATACCCACGAACAGGCCATGCCTTTGTGGGATTTTTTGTTTACTATTTTTCTATTAATATGTATTTCATTGATTTGTAATGAGGAATTCCACTGTTTTCTAATTTATTTATTTTCTATTAGCGTACTATTTAACTAAGCAAAAATATATTTATATTTTATTTTCGTGCGTTATTTACAAAGATATGATTTTTTAAAGTGACATTTATCAAATACTGCGCCAAATGACTGTAATCAGTGTGTCACTTTTCAGTAGTGACGTCATGAAACGGTTGGCGTTCTTACTTTCACTGGCCTGACAAGAATCTATGGAATATTGCTTTGATTACTTAATTTAGTTGATTGTAATTTGCTCATTTGCATGTTATGGTTGTTTTTACGAACGTTTCGATTTAGAAAACCTAGAAAGTTGACATAATCTCTGGTTGAAAGGTCAAATTATACAAATTATACTCTTTTTTTCTATGGTCAAAACGTTGCGGGGGCTTTAAAGCGGAAACCGGAAATACTACACGTAGATATAAGGAGTGACGTCATTATTTACGATTTTAAAATGAATACTATTTTTATCAATTTTTATTTATTTTTGCGTGCGTTTTTGAGATATTTCATCCTACTCCAAAATTTTTAAATATTCACGTGTACACGAAAACATTTTTAAAATTCAATTCCGGGCTGAGCTGGAATCCCGTATTATGCTTTATTTTTTAAATACTCTGTTTTATTATTGTCTATTGTAAAAAAACAAAAAAATACTAATAAAAAATAAAAAAACACTTGAAATTTTTTATCAATAAATATGTTATCACGTCGAGGAGATGAGATTTCAAAATTTTTCTGGGGAGCAATCACTCCTCGATCTGGAAGAGCGAGTCAAACCAGGATTCATGATTTCGTACGGCTGAAGAGTGGAATGGAATTAATGATTTATCGGTTTGTTTGATATAACTATTTCAAAAACATCTTTATGTTGACTGATTGACAGATTTGTTAATGGGTCTATGTTATTTTCGGCAAATAAAGTAAATACAAAAACGCTCTAATAGTTTATTTCGTTTGAACAGTAAACACAATTGTTTCAATAAACTTTTTTTTTATAAAAATAATTGTTTGTTGAACTGTTGAGTGTTGAATATCTGTCCGCAAAACAATGGCGTGTCGCTACGGCGATGTTCATAAATTATTTAATGAATGGCATAGATTGGACTTGGCAAACAATTTATATGCTGGGTGATTATTTTAAATCAATTTAATATATTCATAATTACACACGTTCGCATCCGTAAAGCAGAAAAGGTAACATGCGGGCTTTGGATAGATGACAATCAATTTTCATTGAGGCAATGCCTAATCTCCAGACATGCGTTTTCAGCGTCCTTTATACTTAAATTGTTTTGCCCCAGGACTCGACCATTGTTAAATTTTTACGTTTCGTAAACAACAATATTTTGAGTTTGTACAAATTTTTGTAGACAAGGACTGGATTCGACTCCCTGGGGAGCTGTTTACATTAACATATTACAACAGAGATAAAGAACATTTAAGAGAATGTAATATAGAAGTCTATAGAAATTGAATAAATAACATTTCAATTAGATGAATCTCACCCGCACAAATAAAGGTTTCAGCTCTTAAACTTCAAAAACATCAACAGATGAAAGAATTGAAGGAGTATAGATGTTTAAATATGGGCAGAGTGGTGAATGTTACACAGTGTGTAAAGTGGCCACTTAAACCAGCCATTGACAGGTCATAAGCCCTGTAGATACCTAGACTTCTATATTACCTTCTCTTAAATGTTTTTTATCTCTGTTGTAATACGTTAATGTAAACAGCTCCCCAGGGAGTCGAATCCAGTCCTTTTCTACAAAAATTTGGACAAACTCAAAATATTGTTAATAAATCCACCTGGTCCATGAAGAAGTACAGAAATTGAAAAAATAACATTTTCAGGCGTTGCCTAGTATGTAGGTGAAATAATTCAATTAGATGAATCTCACCCGCATAAATAAAGGTTTCAGCTCTTTAACTTCACAAACATCAACAGATGAAAGAATTGAAGGAATATAGATGTTCAAATATGGGCAGAATGGTGAATGTTACACAGTGTGTAAAGTGGCCAATTAAACCAGCCATTGACAGGTCATAAGCCCTGTAGATGCCTAGACCTCTATATTACCTCTCTTAAATGTTCTTTATCTCTGTTGTAAAATGGAAAAAAAACTGAATGATTTGTTATTTTTATTTCAAACAAACACAACAAACAGACCAGCACGCCGTTTCTCCGTAAGCGTAGGCAGAGAGGATAGAACGCCACATCACTCTATCTTTGCATACAGATCTCGCTTCCTCTACATTCATACATCTTCTCATGCACGCGCGCCGATTATTCCGACTTTTGACATGTCCATCTTTAAATATTTGTTGGATTTGGTCATGCCATGTCTTTCTCGGTCTTCCTCTATTTCTGCATCCATCAACATTCGCATTGTAAATATTCTGAGCCATTCTTTCGCTGTCCATTCGCTCTACATGTCCAAACCAGCGCAGAGCTCCTTTCTCGATTTCGTCGATAATGCTTGTCTCAGCCTTACATAAGATACGGATCTCAACATTTGTGCATCTATCGTGCATAGTTTTACCACACATTCGCCTGAGAGATCGCGTTTCGACAGCATTCAGCCTACTTTCATCCCTGTCTTACCAAGTCCATACTTCACTCCAATACATCAGGGACGGGACCAGGACTCAGTTGTGAACTGCCAATTTTGCCTCTTGTGACAAGCATGTATTTGCCAAGGTCGATTTAAGTGCACCGTTTATTCTGTTACCGGCACTCCCCCTCCTTTCAATATCTTTCTCAGTCATTCCATCCTTAGTGAACATACTTCCCAGATACACAAATTCCTCTACTTGTTTTAGTATAACTCCATTCACAGTGATTTCACATTTAGTCATACTTTCATTTCTTTCAAAAACCATCACATTGGATTTATCGACATTCATCAGCAAATGGCTTCCCTCGCATACAGCGTAGACCTTTGTTACCAAGAATTGCAATTCCTCTTTGTTGTTAGCAAAAAGCACGGCATCGTCAGCATACAAAAGACAATTGACATTTAAATCACCCATTTTTGCTCCCATTCTTAAGCCTTTCAGTTCTTTCATGCAGTTATCGATATACACGTTGAACAGCCATGGTGACATCACACATTGCCGCTTCACTCCTTTATAAATGTCAAACCACTATGTGTATGATCCATTTACCCTAATTCATATTTATTTATTTATTTATTTGACACTTTATATACATATACAATAAATATAAATAAGGGCGGGCATATTGCCTTAAGGCAATTTCTTCTTACCTACTCAAACCGTTCAGTTTGAGAAAATTATAAATACATGGACATATTGAATCTTACAATTTTATACAAAAATTAAAAGCAAAGATTAACAAAAATAAATATGTATATAAAAAATAACACTATGAAGACAGGAGAGGGGATTGTAAGGAAAGAAGAAGGATAAAGGAACAATTTAAATATTTAGATAGTGGCATTTCAATCTTGACTTAAATGTAAATAAAGAAGGGGCGTCTCTAAAATTAGTGGGTAGATTATTCCCCAATCAAGCGGCGACTACTGTGAAAGAGGAGGCAAAAAAATTAGAGCGATGACAGGGTATTAAAATGGTTCTCTCGTTACTAAAACGAAGAGATAGTCAGTGTTGTGAAAGAGGTTGGAAGAATTCTCTCAGATAAACAGGCGAGGTGGGATTATTTAAGATGTTGGTTGTGAAGAAGTGATAGAATGTTTCTTCTATAACTGATACTGAGCCAGTGTAGTTGCGTGCGATACTCGGTTATGTGGTCAAATTTGCGAAGGTTGAAGATATAACGAATACACATTTTATTGCCAGTAAGTAACATTTGTTTTAGAAATTTCTGAATCAATGAGTTTGGGGCCGTGTCTAAACCAGGAGATGAGATTTTAACATATTTGAGGTGGAGCAATAACTCCTCGATCTGGAAGGGAGAGTCACACCAGGATTCCTTATTACAAACGGCTGAAGAGTGGAATGGAATCTCTTCCAGTGTTACGGCGTGTGAAGGCGCCAATTTGTCAACAAATTTATTGATCCAAGCTGAATCGTCTGAGAATTTTGTACATGACGAAGAAGTTGGCAATCTAAATTTGCGTATGGCTGTCAAAACATCTGTCAATACGCCCGCCATCGCCATCTATTGAAAACGTTTTGAAATATTATTTATTAAAGCTGATATTATATTTAATCAACTTCAGGGCCGCGATAACAAACGTTGTCTTTTTCGGTAATAAACAAGACGGAATAAAGTAATGGGACTCAAATTTTGGTAGCGCCGCGGTGGTGCATATTTTGCTGGAAATATGTACATATAAAATGCCGTGTAATGCCGCAGTTGCATTCCATCAGCAACACTACCAATAGTCCTACTCCCTACCGTCCATGAGTGGTCTCTCTGGCCCCGCGAGCCCTGGACAATGTGGCCACTGGCATTAACATCAGTGCCATAGCAGATAGGGAGAGGAAGAATGGCGAGTGTCCGGCGCCATTAAACGGGACCCCTCCAGCTAAGGGTAGGTAACCCCGACAGAAAATTCCACCGAAAAAGGCAACGGGAAGCCACTTCGGTCAATAATTCCCAGGATATCACTATGAAGAGAAACCAAACAATGGCCCCGAGTCCCGGGCGGTCCTTCAATGGACCAGGGGTGCGGAGAATCTCCCGGCTCGACATAGAACTGTGGAGAAACAGCTCAGGATAGGGAAGCTTTATCCCAAGTGATCGTCAACGTCGGGGGGACCTGGCATGACACGTGAAGAAGAAGATGAAGTAAATTCAATATAAAGGTTTTTTTAAACCCTGTCACATCCGAAAACACGATGATCAGTATAGGCAAGAAGACAAATTAGCATATTTAAAAAAATATTTAGAACAAAGAACTTTTAAAAAAATAAAATATTAAAAAAAAAACAAATGGTTGCTTACTTCTGCAGGGGAGAAGTGAGAGGAGCGCGGCGCAGTATTAGACTCCCTCTTCCCCCTTCCTTGTTTCTCCCCTGCAGAAGAAAGCAACCATTTGCTTTTTTTGATAATTTATTTTAAAATCTTATTTGTTCCAAAGAATTTTTTTAATGTGCCAATATGTCTTCTTGCTCATACTGATCATCGTGGTTTCGGATGTGACAGGGTTTAATGAACAGCCTGTATATATTTTTTTAAAGTTACACCATCTTTTTACGTTTATCTGAACATATTACAACAGAGATGAAGAATATTTAAGAGAAGGTAATATGGAAGTCTAGGCATCTACGGGGCTTATGACCTGTCAATGGCTGGTTTAAGTGGCCACTTTACACACTGTGTAACATTCACCATTCTGCGCATATTTGAAAATTTATATTCCTTCAATTCTTTCATCTGTTGATCTTTGGGAAGTTAAAGAGCTGAACCCTTTATTTATGCGGGTGAGATTCATCTAATTGAATTATTTCACCTACATGGTAGGCAACGCCTGAAAATGTTATTTTTTAAAATTTCTATACTTCTTCGTGGACCAGGTGGATTTATCGACAATATTTTGAGTATGTCCAAAGTTTTGTAGACAAGGACTGGATTCAACTCCATGGGAGCTGTTTATATTAACATATTACAACAGATAAAGGTTTCAGCTCTTTAACTTCACAAACATCAACAGGTGAAAGAATTGAAGGAATATCGATGTTCAAATATGGACAGAATGGTGAATGTTACACAGTATGTAAAAGTGGCCACTTCAATCAGCCATTGGCAGGTCATTAGCCCCGTAGATACCTAGACTTCTATCTTCTTCTTCTTCTGCAGCCTTATTCTCTCCACTGCTGGGTGGCAGATGGCGGCCTCTTCCAAACGTCTTCATTCCTTCCTATCACCCGTCACCAACGTCTTGGTACTTATTGCCTAGAGTGCAAAGTCTATTGATGACTGCATTTTTACCATATGAAGTCGAATGAAGTCGAAGTATTGTTGCCACTGTATTGGTAGGTTTGCCAAGTCGCTTTTTTGGTACATTGAAATTAATAAGTGATAAAATTGCAGGGGTATCAAACATAGAATGAATTATTTTATATAAATTTAGAAAGTCATTTATAATTCTTCTATCGCTTAATCTTAATAAGTTGATGATAATTAAAAACGTTTTAAGCAGGAGTTTGGGAGGCTGCGGCTGGTTTGTTCTGGGACGAAGCGGAAAAATTGAGTTGAGTTGAGGCAGAACAGAGTTCAATAAAGACGACTAGTGGTAGCCATATACTACACATGGGTAGTAAAAATGGAAAGGAAAAAAAAAGACAAAGTAAAATACACTTATAAGTGTTGACAAAAAATTTATTAAATTTTCTGTTTTCAATATAAAAAATAATATTAGCGAAGCAGTCATCTTTTTTTAAGCTTTGAAGATGGCTCCTGAAACAAAAAATAAAATTGTTTTGAAAAAATGCGTATTTTATTACATAACCTACATATTTTATTTAGTTTTATTTATTTTGTTCACCGTCTCTAGATTATAATTATGGATAACTTATAAAGTGCCATTTTCGTAATATAATACCACAAGGGCGCTTTACAAAGTGATTATATAAAGATATAAATGTAATTTTAACTTTTTTTTTTTTTTTTAGTTTTAAAATGTACAGAGTTTCTTTTTTTCAGGTCCCGACTAGCTAGGAAATTCCTGTGTTTAGGAAGGAACTTATTTTTTACATGTGTTTTTTATTTATTTCATTAAATGGTGCTTTATGAATTCAAAGAATAATAGTAACATTAGAAAAAATCAATATAAATATAAATGTAAAAACAAGCAGGTAATAATGATAAAATTGAATCATAAAAATAAATTAGAAAATATGCCATTAATAGTAAAGAAATGAGACATAATTATTATAAGTTAGAAAACATACCGATAATAATAAAAATTGAAGCATAAATACACATTATAAAATATCACAAAAGTAATGAAGAAATTAAACAAAAATAAAAATTTGAAAACATACCGATAATAATAAAAATTGAAGCATAAATATGAAAATATATCGCTTATAATTAATCATTGAAGAACAAAAATAAATATCAGAATATACAAATTTAAATTTTAGGAAAATAAAATAAAATTAAAGGAAAATAATGTACTTTGTCACCACATGCTAAGAATTTATTAAAATGATTTAGAGAACAAGTGGGTTTTAAGTTTCTTCCGAAACATCACTTCACTCTCACAGTTTAGCACCTCTGCTGGGAGAGCATTCCATGCCGTAGGGCCGCAAATGCGCGTTCGCCGAATTTAGTGCGCTGTTTGCGTAGAGGTACAATAGCTTTTCATTTCGACGTAGATGTAGCTGATCTTAGCGTAAGACGTCTGTTAGCTAGTTCATCCGGAATGCAGAGTTCCCTTAGATATTCTGAAGCAGAGTTGTGCAGTGACTTATACATAAGCCAACAGAGTATATATTTTGTATTTATTTATTCATTTATTTATTTATTTATTTGTTTGTTTATTTATTTATTTATTTATTTATTTATTTATTTATTTATTTATTTATTTATTTATTTATTTATTTATTTATTTATTTATTTATTTATTTATTTATTTATTTATTTATTTATTATTTATTTATTTATTTATTTATTTATTTATTTTTATACGGCATTTCTGCCATTTACATATATTTGGTATAAAGAGTGCTTAAAAATAAAAATCCCTCTGTGGAAAACGTAGCCAGTGTAATTTCCGAAGTAGTGGAGTGATATGACTAAACTTAGAGATTCCAAAAATAAGTCTCGCTGCGGCATTCAATACAGACTGTAGGCGAGTCATTTTATTCATCGGTAGACCTGCGTAGATACCATTACAATAAACGACTCCAGACACTACAAACGCATTTATTAATTGACGGGCTGCATCAACTGGCAATTTTTTGCGTATGCATTTAATACGTCTCAGTTGGTAAAAGCATGAACTTGGAACTAGATAGTAAAGAAAAGTAATAATCTTTATTTATAAATAATTCCTTTGTACGTGTGATGTCACCGTACTCCTCCTAAACGGCTTAACCGATTTACGTGCGGTTTTCAGAGAAATATAGATCTTTGCGCTGTGCGCGTTCGTAGATATTAAAATCTTCAATCGAATATGTAAAAAGCAATTTAGGAGCATAAATGTTTTATTCATCGATCTACCAGGGTTGCATTCGAGGAGAATGCATTTACAAAAAAATGGAAATATGTTGTTTTTGTGTATAAAAAAAGTTTGTTTTTGAATGTTTACAAACGACATTTGTGTTTATGGATCTCAATCAGATTCATTCCTTAAATTCCTTATAATTTCTACCCATTTAATTATTTTTATTGGATTTTTAGTAATACTAAAATAATATTTAATTCAATTCATTAAAAAAAATCGTATTCCTACATAAATACACCCCTCTGTTGGTGAGACGACCCGAGCTTGACGTTTGCAAAAAGAATGCCATATTTGAAAAAAATATTTATTTTATGTTTTGGAAATCAACCATAAATAAGTACTTACATAAATTCAATTTAATATTGACAATTTTTAGTTTTGGAATTTAATCACAACAAGTACCTACTTATCAATGAAAAGTCTTTTTCCAAGGCAAGCCCCACGTTCGAGCAGGACAACGTCTGTCGGGTCAGCTAGTTTTGTATAATATTTGACTAATTTGAATATTCTGTATAATGACATTTTTAAATGTTTTTATTCTTTACTGTTGTACATTTCTTGTTACTTTAAATTACTGATATTATTGTTAAACCTATCTTTTTATGTATCGTTTGAATATGGTTTTGCTTGCTTCGCACATCGTTTGTGGGGCACTGCGTACGCTTCTACAATAGAAACCCGCCAATGTCCTAATCATAACGGACAATAAATTCAACATTCGTACTTCTAAAAAAGGCCTATAATGGACTTAATGAGTACATGAAAGATAGCAGTATATGGAACTGACAATATTATTTTATTTGCGTTAGTTTATTTGATTATTTTTGGAATGTGTAGTTATTTATTCAAACCTGAGTATCACTTTGTGTTGTTATGTTTATTCATTTTTAAATTGACTTTCAATAAGCGTGTAAATTGTACATACATTGAAGAAAAATAAAACAAAAAATAAATAAAAAAAGAATATTATTTTGATCTAAGTTTACTGTATTTGTATTATTTTTAAAATAGGAGTTGCATTTTTTTAAACAACAGCAACAACAAACCATCATGCCGTTTCCCCGTAGGGATAGGCAGAGAGGATAGAACGCCATATCACTCTATCTTGGCAAACAGACCACGCTTACTCTACATTCATACATCTTCTCATGCACGCACGCCGATTATTCCTACTTTTGACATGTCCATCTTCAAGTATTTGATGGACTTGATCGTGCCGTGTCTTTTTCGGTCTTCCTCGTTTTCTGCATCCATCAACATTCGCATCGTAGATCCTTTTAGCCGTTCTTTCGCTGTCTATTCGCTCTACATGTCCAAACCAACGCAGCACCCCTTTCTTGATTCTATCTATAATGCATGACTCAGCCTTACACAGTTTACGGATCTCGACATTTGTGCACCTATCGTACATCGTTTTACCACACATTCGTCTGAGGGATCGCATTTCGACAGCATTCAACCTACTTTCATAATCATTTTTCCAATTCCATACTTCGCTCCCATACATTAGAGTGGGCACTAGAACTTCATTGTGAACTGCTGGTTTAGCCTCCTGCGATAAACATTTGCTTGCCAAACTAGATTTCAGTGCACCGTTCACCCTGTTCCCGGCACTCACCCTTTTTTCAATATATTTCTCGGTCTTTCCATCCCTAGTAAACATACTTCCCAGATACACAAATTCTTCTACCTGATTCAGAATATCTCCGTTGGCACTGATCTCACATTTAGTTATATTTTCATCATATCACTTTCGATTTATCTCGACATTTGTGCACCTACCGTACATCGTTTTACCACACATTCGTCTGAGGGATCGCATTTTGACAGCATTCAACCTACTTTCATCATCATTTTCCAATTCCATACTTCGCTCTCATACATTAGAATTGGCACTAGAACTCCGTTATTAACTGCTGGTTTTTTATTTTTTTTTTTATTTTTTTTTTTCAGAAAACATACAGTCATACAAAACTTGTATTAAAAACAACATTTTTTTAACATAAAAAGACCAATTAAGTTTTCATAAATTATGCAAAAGATATAAACATTGAATTTTTTTTTTTTTAAATATTTTTATTCATGCACAAAATACACAATTTTACATAGACACAATTATATGTCTTTTATGTCCCGACTTGATAGAAAATTCCGTGTTAAGTCGGGACTCTTCGATACATAAATCAAAAATATTTATTTACATATTAAAACAATATACAGGTAATTAAAACAATATGCAAAATAATCAAAACCATAAATAAATGAGAATAAATGTGACAAAAAAAATAAATAAATAAGAATTTCAAGTGAGAAAAGAATAATTGTTGACATTTGCGTTTTCCATGGAGGTAATAAATAAAAATACCGAATGTACACTCCGAGCCATCCGCGCACACACATGAACGCACATACACAAACATATACATTACAGCATGAACCACTCAGATGCACATTCAGCAACTATCCCAAATAATCGACCCCATGAAGAAATTTTCTGTAAAAATGCAACGTGCAGTTGAAAATGTCTACATCAATACTGAGTCCGTTATAATTTCTACAGGTACGCCTAATGAATGAATTCGAGGTATAATTGTTTTTACAAGTTGGCACATAAAAAGGGAATTAAATCTGGTATAGCGAAGAGGACAACGGAAACCAATTAGCCACTTATATTATTTAATTATTTTTACCTTGCTTATAATCTACAAGGTTTATATTTACCTCAAAGGGATGGTTATTAATTTATTTGTTCACATCAAAAATATTCAATAAGTTCAACATCGATTTTTAAGAAAGAAAGGCTGGAAGTTGGGCTTATCCAAACACCAATATACGTATGATGAGTTATACCCGTATGCAGAGACAAAACTTAAGGCGAGGAAAGTAGGTGAAGACAATAGAATGTACTTTCCTCACCTTAAGGTTTGTCTCTGCATACGGGTATTAGAAACTAGCTTAAATATATCTTCTCTTCAAGACCGTTGAAATAAATCCGACCTTCTTGTCCTATTTAAAATTCTCTTCATGTGGCAGTCTGGGAACATGAAATATTGCGACGCAGAACCACCTTTTTAAGTAATATTTTAAGTCGACCTTCCCAGGAATTGAACCCGGAACCTCAAGCATGGCAGGTAAACGCGCTAACCACTACACTATGAGACGGACGTATTTTTAACCTCGAGTAACCATCGAGTGGAAAATACTCGTCCTGGGTTCCGGTTCGCTTCTAGAAAAAGGACCGTATTGTTTACTCTCTCGGACACGAACAAAAGCTAGGTTGCACAACAATATTTATTACAATCTTAATCTTTGCTCTAACTCTTTAAGTAGGTATTACCAACGAATTAAGCATACCTGTTGTTTCAACTAATTAAATTAGTTTTCCAATTCCAGCAGCAGCTGAGCCGGCGGCTTTAGCTAATCCATTGCCTGCAAGTGCTGAAGATGCTGCTTTTGCGTAGCTGTCTAGGCAAGGAGTTGAAGGGCATTTGGGAGTTGGTGGGCATTTGGGGGTTGGTGGGCATTTAGGAGTTGGTGGGCATTTGGGAGTTGGCGGGCATTTGGGAGTAGTCTTGCATTTGGGAGTAGTCTTGCATTTGGGAGTAGTCTTGCATTTTGGAGTCGTCTTACATTTTGGAGTAGTCTTGCATTTAGGAGTGGTTTTGCATTTTGGAGTAGTCTTGCATTTTGGGGTGGTCTTACACTTTAGAGTGGTAGTACAAGTTGTAGTTTTGCATTTTGGAGTGGTCTTGCATTTCGGAGTCGTCTTACATTTTGGAGTAGTCTTGCATTTAGGAGTGGTTTTGCATTTTGGAGTAGTCTTGCATTTTGGGGTGGTCTTACACTTTAGAGTGGTAGTACAAGTTGTAGTTTTGCATTTTGGAGTGGTCTTGCATTTCGGAGTGGTCTTGCATTTTGGAGTAGTCTTGCATTTTGGGGTGGTCTTGCACTTTAGAGTGGTAGTACACTTGGTTGTAGTCTTGCATTTTGGAGTAGTTGTGCATTTGGTTGTAGTGTCACAAGGTTTTGTTGGCTTGCAGCTCACTGGGTTGTGTCCATGGTGATGTGATCGTGGAGCAGCGTCAGACAACTAAAATTAAAAAATGAAATAAATACAATACCGGATTGACATTTTACATTTACTGCCTAATATTGATTTATTTATACATTTTATCATATTACATACATTTTTTTGTACACTTTACCCAGCTAACAAGAGTACATATCCCGTTCCAAGCTAGGCAATTAGGAAAAAATAAAATTGAATTTTGTGACTTCACTTTATTTGTAAATGGAGTCTGATTTTTACCTCTTCTCTATTATTGTGATCATGTTTATGACACATCGATGTACAAAATACATAATAAAAATGTATATATTGTAACGACTATATTTCAACCTGCCCCATTAAGTAGCGCGTGATTAAGCACGAGTCTAAATGATATTTTGCTACGTTAAGATTCTAGCATGGCAATACCACGTTAGACCGTGCATTGCTTTAAAAAAAAAGATCGCTCGTGAGAAGCGGAGGAAACGTGCAACGTGACAAAATCAAGGATGTGGTCCTTTTATTATCGAGGAAGCATGGCCTTACGGCATGTAAGTCTATGTAATTGAATTCGTAATCGTATAATCGTTTCAATTTGCCAGAACAAAGAATCTAATGAGGTATTTTTATCACTAAACACCCTATTTTATTTTTAATGTATTTATAATATATGGTACATTACCAACTTTATCATGGATTATCATTACATCTGTCTAAATACTGACAATTTACGTAAATTTTTACCTACAACATCTAAATTATTAAATCCGAGTTTGATGTGACGACAATAAAATAGGTCAAAGTATTCTTTAAAGGAACAACGCGTACAGCGATGTCTTAAGCTAGGGTTTCCTAGGACAGCGGTGCCCGTATTTTAACGGCCGTAGTGAACGGTGATGCAGTGGACAGCCGTCGTAACGGTGACTAGAGTGTGGTTTTCTAGGAAAACGGTGTTATCAACACCATTTAGCACCGTTTTCTTAGGAAACCACTCTCTAGTCGACGTGACGACGGCTGTCTACTGCATCACCGTTCACTACGGCCGTTAAAATACGGGCACCGCTGTCTTAGGAAACCCTAGCTTTACGCCAAGATTTTAGCCGGATGTACCTTTGAAAACTGGAACCTTCCATATAATACTCTGGCTATTTGATACGAAAAACTTTAAATGTCTACAAAGAAGATTTTAAATAATTTAACGTGGATGATTGGTGTCAAGAATCAAACATTTAATATTTATTATCATTTCTAATTTAATTTTCTAAATCATTTGACAATTTGGTCTTTTAGATTGTATAATTAGCTAGGCAAACGTATAAAACTGTATGATAGTTTTGCTTGCAAAAATAAAATTGTAATTTCGAGAGATATACAATGATTATTGAGGCTCCGAGACTATTTAAATTTTGAATCCTATTTTTATCTTGAATCTTCACACATCCGGTGGGAAGCTCGGACATAATTATTGTTCCCATTTTGGAGAGATTCTCATCTTTACTGGTTGAGCGACACTGGTGAATGGCGTATATTTTGTGAGGAGTTTGATCTGCATTTATTTGTTCGGCTTACTTTTTTCATTGTCTTACAACAATGCACAGAGCGTGGCTGTCAACCAATAAAGGCACAATTTTTTTTCCAAATAATTAACTTTCAAATTTTTTGTAAATCTTTGAAATATGTTGATGCATTGAGTGTTGACATTCTTTTATTTTAAAAGAAAATCTGGACATTTTTTTTTACACTCCTCACAGAAGGCCGTTACAATATGTCAAAAATTTGATAATTAATAATGTATGGTGTGGCAAAGTTAAGATCTTACTTTGCCACCCATACATTACCCACTTAACATTGTACATGATAGATATTATAGTAAAATCAATAGAAGGTATCAATGATAGCAGGACACCAAATGCCGAACACTCTGCTAGTGGATCGGAAGGACTGTTGACGAATGACAACAGTCCGCCTTCTCCTGGCGAGCTTTCTGTGGTTTCCTTGTCACTATGGCAAATGCGGAGAAGCCCCTAAAGCGGGCCACTGCCGAATCACCCCATCCGACCCTTACAAATTACATATTATAAGAAAGTCTTTCATTAAGGCAAATTTAAAAGAAAATTGTTATTTATTTAGTTATTTATATATACGCTCAATCGGCATTTTTAAGGACATATGTTTACAAAGAAAATTATTATAAAAGAAAGTAGAAAGACACAATGATATATAGTAGACTTAGTGGGAGTGGAAGCGGGAGAGAGGTGTTTATAATTGAATTTGATTCAGTGATCGTTTGAAAGAAGACAACTTGTTATCAAAGAAATCAAGACCGCTTTGTTTGTTGGCGGACCTAATAATTCTGGGCATAGGGGAATGAAAACCATAGTTAGTTCTATGGTTATCGGTATGAAAGAGTAAGTTTTGTCTGAGGTTTCTAGTTGGAATATTTAATTTTATTGAGTTTAGTAGTTCAGGCGATCAAAGCGTGAGTTGAGAATTTTAAACAAGACTAGAAGGTCGGATTTATTTCGACGATCTTGAAGAGAATTTATATTTAAGCTAGTTTCTAACTCATTATTCGTATATTGGTCTCTGGATAAGCCCAACTTCTAGCCTATCTTTCTGAAAAATCTAACGTTCAACTGATTCATTATTTTTTCATGTAAACAAATAAACTAATAACCATCCTTAAATGAAAGCAAGTATATGCAACTCCTATTTTAAAAAATAATAAAAATACAATATACTTAGATCAAAATAATGTTTGACTCGTCTGGGAAGAGTGGTCCTTTATCGGCAATTATTAAAAAAAACTAAATAAACTGTGAAAACAATCACAAAAACATACTAAAACTTTTTGAAAAATTACTGGAGCTAAACAATAAATGAACTGACAATATATACATAGACAAAAACATAAAATAGAAAGTCCGTATTAGTGAACTAGTTAAACGAATTAGAAAACGTATTTACATATTTATTAGATTAAGGAATATTTTTAAAATCAATAATTTAAAAATAGCTATTACTAAATTGCACAATCTTTGTTACAATATGGTATTGTAGGATGGGGTGGTGCATATCCCAATATATTAAACCCTCTTAAAAAAGTACAAAGATTAATTATTAAAGAAATTTTAATGAAACCTTCAACATTCAATACGGAAAGTCTATATACAATATTTAAGGTTCACACAATTCTACCATACAAATTTATAAAGAAGAAAAAATAAAAGTATTTGATATGAACAAGTCACTCAGATACCAACATAATATTAAAATTCCTAAATTCTGCACAAGTCATGGTCAAAATAGATTTGTCTTTAAAGGTGTAAAAAATTATAATAATCTTCCCAATGAACTAAAAACTATTAAAAATAATATATCAATAAATAAATTTTAAGTTGTTCATAGAAATTTTTTGAACACGCGTAAACACAATATTAAATTTTAGTTAGTATGAACGTATTATTGGTTTACGTTTTTTTATTATACATCCTTTGTTTTTATTTTTCTTTTTCATGTACTCGTATATTTAAAATTATAAAAACTCTTATAAATAAACAACTACAACAGTGTAAGTCACTCTCCAAGCGCAAGAGTTAGTATCTTTTTTTGGAGAGTTACAGTGATAACATTTACTAGTTGCATAAAAGTAGATCTGTATAGAATTTAAAAAAAAACATTTACCCTTTATGAAATTTATTGATAATTATTTATTTTTTTTAATTAAAAAATTACGGCTGTCAAAACTCTATTCTTTTGCGACAAATTAAATCAGAAGATTATCTTGTACTCACATGGACGAAAACAAAGAGAACCACGAATAAAAAACTGAATCGGATGAAACCCATTTTGTGTGCTGGTTGCGGTCTATCCGGGTGAAGATACCTGAAAACAGTGCCGGTAAAGAACCCGAAAAGCTAATTCAGTCGTCTGTTTCTGGAATTTAGACTAACGAAATTTACTGATTATATCAATAATTTTATTTGTCAAATGTCAAAATGACATATGTATGTTAGTAGAGTGTAAGAAATTTTACAGAGGTGCAATAAGTAACTTGGTCACAAAATAATACTTTATTTTATAATTAGACGAGCTGAACCCGGCCATGCTAGATTTGAGTACATGTTCGTTAGGGTAGGCCGATAATTTTTTTTCCGAATTTTGAAATGAAAGGAGTCTAAAAAGTTGCCTTTTGGATTACTCAGAATGCAAAAAATGTCAAAAAAAATATTCGATACTACTTTTGGCCCTCAACCAGAGCTTAAAGTTTTCGAAAAAGTCGATTTTTTGGAGTAAACCGGCTGTCATTTAATATTTAAGAAAGAAAATCAGTTTAATTAAATGTTATGATGAGCATTAAATCTTATCAAATAAGCATCTAAGGCTGTGAGTTGCACATTGTTTTGTAATAAATGGGTAGCATTGTTTTAATAGGCCATTGTTTTCGTCAATATTAGCCAGGCGCTCGACGGAATTAGTTCCGCGGAGTGTAAACTTTTTCCATTTCGGTAGTTTTAAAGCGCGTTCGAATTTGTAATGTGATTAAGTTATTTCTTTACTAACACAAAATAATTGTATCAATATAGATAATAGGACTTTTTTGGTTCAAGTTTACAACGATTTAAACGAGCACTAAATAAATAGTCCAGATGTTTGTCAATGCTTCTTTTCTTTTTTTTAAATGTTTTAAACTATTCTTTTATTGTAATATTTAAACCCTAAAAATTGTTAACATGGACAATGTCCGTTAATAAATAAATAAATACGTTAGAGTGGGCCGATGCTGTATGCAGTTTCTTTATTCTTTTAGACATCAAAGTGAAAGGGGCCTAAAAAGTTGCTTTTTGGATCACATTAAAACTGAAAATTGTTTTAAAAAAATTTCCGTACTACTTTTGGCCCTGAACCGAGGTTTATCACTGTCTGAACATTTTGTTAATTATCTATTTTGATAAAATTATTTTTTTGTTAGTGAAGATATAACTTATATTTTTATTAATATCCCTACAGAGATGAGGTAGAATTTTTTCAAATTCAGGATTATGGATATTCGAGCGTTTACAGGGCTTATGACCTGTCATTGGCTGGGTTAAGTGGCCACTTTACGTACTACAACATTCCCCATTCCGCTTATTAGCGAATATCGACACAGGTAACATTTTTGATTTTTGTATATATGTTATTAAATGAGAAACCATTTACAAGCGAGTTGGAGCGCCATCTATGTATTGATATTGAAGTTAAGTATTTTTAATTAGCACATTACTTTATTTTATGTATTTAAGACTCTTCCGAGTTAAATTAAGTACTAGTAATTAAGATATAACTTAATCATATTACTAATTCGAACACGTTTTAAAACTACCGAAATGCAAAAAGTTTACACTCCGCGGAACTGATTCCGTATAGCGCCTGGCTAATATTGACAAAAACAATGGCCTATTAAAACAATGCCACCCATCTATTACAAAACAAAAACTCACGCCCTTTGATGCTTATTTAATAAAGTTGAATGCACAATATGAAATTTAATAGGACTGATTTTCTTGCTTAAATACGAAATACTAAAACTTTTTGCATTCCGAGTAATCCAAAAGGCAACTTTTCAGACCACTTTCATTTCAAAATTCGGAAAAAAAATTATCGTCCCACCCTAATATACGTATTTATTATTTTTTTGTGTTTCTGTTTACATAAATTGAAAGAACAGTTAATTTTGGTAAATAGGTATTCGAACATTGTTTTCCTGTTAGACAGAGTATCAGGATAAAATTTTCTGTACAGGAACGTTTTGCGTTTTTTGAAAATAATTATATTTGTAAACCGTGCTCCCGAAGACAGCAGATAAAACTGTGCTTTTTTACGGGTTTTTGGATGGTTCTAGTTTCCATTCCAAACAATAGGAACACGCTGATGGTGAATTCTTATAGTGTGTAAAAAAACACTACTCTAGTGCCATAATCCAGAGAGAAAATACGGAAATACGTTTGTATGAAGAAAAGTCGGCTTGCGTTTCCTCTTAAGATTAAACATTATTAAGTATACTATAATGCTTTTATATAACCATTGAAACAGCTTAAATAAAAGTATCCACCTATAGACGCACCCGGAGCCCTCTAAAATTATGACACTTAATTCATGCTCAAACGCTAAATTCCTACCTACGCGTATTTAGTCGTTCTTAAACCGCCAGTTTGGTTTTGACGTGAGCTTGACATTCAATTCGAAACTGAAATGCTTGGTTGTGTCGTGAAAACTTCTAAAAACCGTTCAGATAAACGTATAAAACATGGTGTAACTTTTTATTAGTAATTGGTACCTAGGTAATGGTCCATGATTAAATTTCAGATGTTACAATAATTCATTTTAAAATATTAAATTTAAGTCGGTACATAAGTACTTGATTGTGGTTGAATTCCAAAACTTGAAATCATTCATTTTCAAATATAGAATTATTTTTGCAAATGTCAAACTCTGCTCTTCTCACCAACAGGTGTGAACTCTATTTAGAAATGCGATTTTCAAAAATGTATTGAATGTTTTCAATTATTTTTTTTTGTATTTGCATTCAGGCGAATGCAGTCCTGGTAAACGATAAAAAAAACATTTTCGCTTCTTACTTTTTTCTAATAAATAAACTTAAATAAGCACATATAAATTAAATAATATTTCGATATGCATTTCATAATATATACATTTTTTTGTTCACTTTGCCCAGCTGTATGAAACAGTACTTATGATTTTCTTGTTGTATTACTTTAAAATATTTTATTATTTAATTTGTTTTTTACATTTATTCTTGAATTGTTTAAACTTTCTACTGAATACGTTGTATAACTTTTAGGTTATTTTTTTGTATAAATCTTGTATATTTTTTTTTATAAATCTTAGGTCAAAGGAAATTTGTGTTTTTAAGAAAAAAATACACTAAGCCAAATATGTTAGTATTATAATTTTTTGCAAAAGGCAGATTTGCCGTTTATGTTAATAAAATAAAATAAAATAGGGACTAGCACAGAGACATGCATATTTTATACGCAAAAATTTATTTATTTCTTTTTTACTGATAATATTTCATTGATCCCAAACTTTCAAAATTTTCCTTATTTTAAAAAACACGCACTATCCTGGATTCAAACTAAAGATATGACCTTTTTTTTCCATAATATATTTTATTGCCCTTTTTATTTTTGTTCTTTTATTTTTTTATTTCCTTTTTTAATTACTATAAAAAAAACCTTTGAATCTTTTACAAAATATTTTCTTTTCTCTTTATTTATTTATTTGACGGACTTATGCAGTCCATTCTAACGATGGTAAATACAATCTTATAATTAATACTGGCACTAATAAAATAAAATATAACTTAATAAAATTAAAGCTAGGGAAAAAAAAAAAATACCACCTCAATACCTGGTCTATCTTAGTGATTTTTTAAATCTTTAAAGACTTTTTTTTTTTTTAAATTTATTAACAATTTTAAAAAACCCGTTAGGGTTACATTAGAAATTTAATATTGTCTAGTCATTTTATGTCTCGTCTAGTCTAGTTAGTTCAGTCATCATGTGCTTTTTCAGATTGATTTTAAATTTGTCTCCAGTAAAAGTTTTCAAGTAGTAAGGTAGGTCGTTGTAGTGTTAAAGTCCATTATGTAGTATTTTTGACTGTCCTGTGTTTGTCTTTGATTTTTCAATATGATAGTGTTGTTGTTGTCTGGTGTTATATTTGTCTTACACCAAAAAGGTCCAGATCTTGTCTCGAGTTTACATTACGAAACAATCGGGACATTGGTGCATGCAAGACATGTTACACAAAAATATTAAAACTGTCTATTTATCAAAGGAGCAAAAATTCATAAACATTTCTTGTATACCCACGAACAGGCCATGCCTTTGTGAGATTTTTCTTTACTATTTTTACTGTTAATATGTATTTTATTTCTATGTAATTATAATTTATTTTTTAATACTCTGTTTTACCTCTTATGTATACTGTAAAAAAAATAAAAGAAATTAAATAAATTTTTGAAAAATACGCTAAAAATATGCTCATGGCAAAGATCTACATTTCGTTGAAAATTGCACGTAAATTAGTCCAGTAGTTATTCAGTCCATCGAGGACACACATACGAACATCGCCTTTCATATGCATATAGGTATATATACATACATTTTTTTTTCAATAAAAACCTTTATTAGCGTAAAAAAACAAAACACGCAGTAAAAAATGGAACAATTAAGGTTGAACTTGCCAAAAAAGAGTCTGGCTCTTGTGTTTGGCAAGTTTACAAAATATTTTTAAAAAGAAACAAAAAAAATGCAAATAAAAATAAATAAAAAATTAAACAATTGTAAAAATTGAGAAAACTTAATACTAATAAGAAGTAAAAAAAAATAAAAAAATTGAATGAACTTTGTTGAATACACAAAACCACCAAAACACAAAAATCTAATTTTTCCTTGACATCAAAACTTTTGAATTGCCATTTCTCAAAATAGTGTTTTTTGGGGTAGTGACTTTAGCCTGAAATATTCTTTAAATACTTTAAGTACCTTTTTATATTATATTATTTGATCTATTTTAAGAGCCTTCCTAGGCGTATCTTTTCACAAGTTTAGTGACATTTTTTTAAAAGATTGGATCCAATTAAATAAAAACTATTTAAAATCACGTAAGATCTAGTTTGAGTCAATAATAACGTATTGCAAATACAAAGAGTTTATTTACAATTCGTTGTAATTTATTGTTTTATTAATTCACAAGTGTTTCGTGGTGCTTTTTAATTTTCTTTTATATTTATTTTACGTCATTCAGCATTTTTAATGCGTCATTCTTAATTTATTTCTTCTTCTTCTTCTAGTGCCTTGCCGGGTCCCCCCGACGTAGGCGATCGCTACAGCGAAAGCATATGTATCTATCCTGCGCTAATTTTACATTTCGCAGCCAGGACGACTGCTTATTGATGTACTCGCCGTAGTGATTCCTGGGAAAAGATGACCAGAGTGGTTTCCCGTTGCCTTCTCTGATGTATTTTCTGTCGGGGTTACCTTCCCTTAGCTGGTTGGTTTTGGTTTTGAGGCGCCAAAAACTCGCCTTTCACCCTCACGTTATCTGCTGCGATCACATCGTTATGAGTGCGATCCCATTGCCCAGGGTTCGCGACGTGGACGCTAACGAGTTGGACTAGTCAGTAGTGTTGCCGGTGGAATGCAACTGGGCGTTCGCAGGATTTTATAGAATTACATCCTCTAGCAAGATGTGACTCTCTGCGACCCTACTGACAGTTCAAACCCCCTTTAATTTATTTAACTTTTTTTTTAAATATTTATTATTATTAAATAGGTGCGAAGGTTTTCACGGTCACTGTTATCAATATTATGTATCTTTTTTGGGTGATACCGTGTATGTTGGATTTGATCCGACGTTTCGGCTACCATTGCAGGAGCCATCTTCAGGGAAAACTGTGTGTTTTATTGAGAAATGTATGTGTTTATGTACTAGTAATTTGTACCGTGTCACAGTCAGCAGTAGGCACATTTCTAGTTTTGTAGGAAAGAATAATTATGTTTATGTGCTAGTAATTTGTACCGTGTCGCAGTCGGCAGTAGGCACATTTCTATTCGTTTTTGTCAAACGAATAGAAATGTGACTAGAAATGAAACTTTGAACCAAAAATTCTACATATTCCTAGTAATTATAGTGCACGAATAATAAAAGAGGCAATTGAAATACACAGACATCCAAATAATATAACAAAGACGACGGGCTTAAATTAATTAATTCAACATGGTTCCCAGCACTACATATGACAAAAACGAATAGAAATGTGCCTACTGCCGACTGCGACACGGTACAAATTACTGGTACATAAATATAATCATTCTTTCCTACAAAACTAGAAATGTGCCTACTGCTGACTGTGACACGGTACAAATTACTAGTACATAAACACATACATTTCTCTATAAAACACACAGTTTTCCCTGAAGATGGCTCCTGCAATGGTAGCCGAAACGTCGGATCAAATCCAACATACACGGTATCACCCAAAAAAGATACATAATATTATTATTAACTTTTTGCATCTAATAGTGCATTGTTTCACCCTTAGAGTATAAATTTGCTCCTGCTTTAGAAGCCTTTTAGCTCGATTTCATAAATCACGAGGGTCCCCATTTTTCGGCGTGGTTTTCAGTTAACCAACTTTTTTTTTTTTTTCATTTTAAAAACAGGCGATCTGGAGAACATCAGCACTTATTGTCCGATCTCATACATCTACCATACATAAATTTTTTGAAAAACTGGTTAAAAAACGAATTATAGATTTGATAAATAAATATAAAATAATTTACGAAAATCAATTTGGATTTATAGAGCTTAGGTACCGATGACGCTTTTACGCTTTTCTCCTGCCTCCACCTTCCATGGAATCATTTCTCTACAATACCGCAGAGTGTGTGCGGACCAACTACTGCTTTACAAAATTGTGACAGGAATGGTTGACTGTACAGAGCTGCTTGGTTTAATAACAATACATGTGCCAGCCAGGATTTGTAGACGGTACCACCTGTTTCATGTACTTACTATAATAAGTAAAACATCGTATGTTAAAAAATGCTTTTTTTCGTAGGACTTTTTCAATGTACAATACAAAATTTAAAAATATAGATTATACAAACATCACTCTGTCAGATTTAAAATTTAAACTAAAAATGTATTATGTAACTTAGTAGACATTATAATAATAAATATGTACATCTCCCCCCCCCCCCCCTCCTTATCCTCTCTTCAAGCATTTTTGTCCTTATCCTGCCCAATTTACAGTAACTTAATGTTCTTAAAATTAATATTTAAAAAATCTTTGATTATTGAGTACTTGAAAATAACATTTTTATATGTATAAATTGTATGTATTTATTTGATATGTAATATATATATTCTTTACTAACTTTGTATACTATGTGGAAATCTGTTATTGGTTCTAAGTTTTTACACTATATCTGTTTGTTTACTAAAAATATGTATGTAGAACTGTTGATTTCCCTAATAAAATAAAAATAAATAAAATATAATGAATGACCAGAATCTTATGCGGATTGCGAAGGTTAAAGATCTGGGCATCACTTTTGTGAGTTCCCTGACAATGGCTGGTTTAAGTGGCCACTTTACACACTGTGTAACATTCACCGTTCTGCCCATATTTTTTTGTTTTTTTTATTACGGAAAAACAACAGTTGTTACGTAAGAATACAAAATATAAAAAATAGTACATACATCCAGTTAAAGTTTTTCACAAATATAATGAGAGAACATGTTACACAGTAAAGAGAAAAATAATATATTATATAAGACATGAGAAAAAAAAGAGCTCGTAAGAAGGTTAAGGGATGAGGAATACAGTGGAGGAGACAGATTTTCATAATACAGTTAACCAATTTAAAATTTTGATGTTATTATAAAATAAACATAATTAAAGGAACATATACTTATTACACACTGACAAATGTTTTATTTAACAGAGTTTCAAAAAGTTTTTTTTGATGTCACAAAATTTTGTATTAAAAATATCTAAATGGGGACAAAGTAAATTAAATTTGGAGCAGCTACGATAAATAAACGAGTTTTAAACATTTTTTTTTTGGCAATGAATTATAAAAAAAACGAATTTGTCGTGTTGACTTTACGGAACAATTGATTGAAATACGCTCCGAGAGATATGGACTTTTTGAAGAGGAAAGACAGATCAGAAATGCTTCTACGTTTAGTGAGGGAAGTTATACTATGAAAGGAAGAAGAGTCTTCGTACGAGTCTAAATATGTAAGAGATTTACGATCCAGAAGTTTAAGTTTATATACCAAGAAAGGAAAAAAATATGATGAACGAAGCCTATGTCAAAAGTAAATTGAGTTACATGATCGCCATCTGGGGAACTGGTAACAAGACAGACATAACAAGAATACAAAGACAACAAAATAAAATTCTTAAAGTAACATACAACCTACCCTACCTGACCTCTACGACTGAACTGTACAAAAAACACACCAGTTTGACATAAACTACTTGACTAAAATTGAGACCTTAAAAATTGTGCACAAAATAACACTGGGAAACATACAAGACGACGACATAATATTAGTCAAAAATGCTGACATACACAAATATAACACAAGACAACAACAACACTATCATATTGAAAAAGCAAAGACAAACACAGGACAGTCAAAAATGCTACATAATGGACTTAAACACTACAACGACCTACCTTACTACTTGAAAACTTTTACTGGAGACAAATTTAAAATCAATCTGAAAAAGCACATGATGACTGAACTAACTAGACTAGACGAGACATAAAATGACTAGACAATAATAAATTTCTAATGTAACCCTAACGGGTTTTTTAAAATTGTAAATAAATAAAAAAAAATTTAAAAAAGGCATCTATTCTGTATTCTATCCAGTTGTGATATATAAATTGTATATCGAGGATTCCAAACAACATATGCAAACTCAAGATGGCTGCGTACGTATGCATTATATAAGATTTTGAGGGATGCGGTTGTTTTGAATGGTCGAGTGGTGCGTATAATAAAGCCCAGATTCCTGTAAGCCTTATTTATAGACGCCTGAATATGGGAATCAAATAAGAGTTTTTCATCCATAATCGCACCTAAATCTCTCAGCCCGTTTTTCCGGGCAAGACAATTTGAACATCTATATTCCTTCAATTCTTTCATCTGTTGATGTTTGCGAAGTTAAAGAGCTGAAACCTTTATTTATGCGGGTGAGATTCATCTAATTGAATTATTTCACTTACATACTAGGCAACGCGTGAAAATGTTATTTTTTTAATTTCTTTACTTCTTCATGGACCAGATGGATGTATCAAAAACATTTATCAACTGCTCTTTATCTCTGTTGTAATATGTTAATATAAACAGCTCCCCAGGGAGTTGAATCCAGTCCTTGTCTACAAAAATTTGTTACTTTATTTTTTTCAATATTTATTAATTTACACGCCCTACGGGCTTTTACATATATTGGAAATTACATTCAAGTGCAGCAGTGAAACATAAGTATGTAAATTTAACATATTACAACAGAGATGAAGAACATTTTAAAGAAGGTAATATAGAAGTCAAGGCATCTACAGGGCTTATGACCTGTCATTGGCTGATTTAAGTGTCCAATTAACACACTGTGTATGTTAATATAAACAGCTCCCCAGGGAGTTGAATCCAGTCCTTGTCTACAAAAATTTGTTACTTTATTTTTTTCAATATTTATTAATTTACACGCCCTACGGGCTTTTACATATATTAGAAATTACATTCAAGTGCAGCAGTGAAACATAAGTATGTAAATTTAACATATTACAACAGAGATGAAGAACATTTTAAAGAAGATAATATAGAAGTCAAGGCATCTACAGGGCTTATGACCTGTCATTGGCTGGTTTAAGTGGCCACTTTATACACTGTGTAACATTCACCATTCGGCCCATATTTGAACATCTATATTACTTCAATTCTTTCATCTGTTGATGTTTGTGAAGTTAAAGAGCTGAAACCTTTATTTATGCGGGTGAGATTCATCTAATTGAATTATTTCACCTACATACTAGGCAACGCCTGAAAATTTTATTTTTTCAATCTCTATACTTCTTCATGGACATGGACATGGATGTTAACAGCTCCCCAGGGAGTTGAATCCAGTCCTTGTCTACAAAAATTTGGACAAACTCAAAATATTGTATGTAAATTTAGTTGAAATTAAAGATAACATAAGAAAAACTAAAAGATACAATATTAAGTAAAAATAAGGAAATGTACCAACATAGGTATATGGGTACATAGAAAAATATTTAATGGATTTACATATGAAAACATACACACATACATATACATGCATATATTTTTAGCTAGTACATTAGTATACAACATTATTTTTTGGTATGTGTATTTTGGTATGGGGAATGTTGTAAAAACGTAAAGTGGCCACTCAACCCAGCCAATGACAGGTCATAAGCCCTGTAAACGCTCGAATATCGATAATCCTGAATTTGAAAAAAATTCTACCTCATCTCTGTAGGAATATTGATAAAAAAATAGTACATTAGTACATAAATATATTTTTAAATATGCCAATATGTCTTCTTGCTCATACTGATCATCGTGGTTTCTGATGTGACAGGGTTTAAAGAGCACCCTGTATATTATGGAAACTTCACTGGTCCATTAGAGTTGAGTCTAACTGCGTAAAATATAAAACTATGTAACCGTACTGTATGTTTCCTGAATAAAAGAAAATAAAAAATAAAAATAATCGCCTAGAACGGCGCCTTCAGCGGCGCCTTACAAAAATGACGCTGTATTAATTATCCTATATAAATAAACGGAGTAAAGCTGTTAAAACAGTAAGACTATTAGTGTCATTTGCGTAGTATAGTTTGGCGGAGTTATGTTTTTCTGCTGTGGACAAAATACGTGAATTTTCATACTATTTGCGCGCCGGTTGCAAGCAAATATTATTTATTATACATTGTCAAATGATTTATGGAGTTGCAAACAATGGAGATTGTTTGCCAAATGGACACCAAACCCGAATTTCTATTTTAGCAGTAAACAAGTTTTCGTAAATCTCTTAGTAACAGAATTGAATTCTCGATTATGATTTGAGAAAAAAGACGTCATACCTTCACCTTGACGGTATAGTTAAAGATAGATGGCGGCCTCTGTGGTGTAGTGGTCAAGACGCTATACTCATGCACGGAAGGTTCCGGGTTCGATTCCCGGTGAGAACACGGAAAATAAAAATGTGATTTTTCTCAAGCCTGGGTGTTCTGTGATGTAATTCACCACTGTAATTGGGCCTCCTGGCCTGTTGTGGTGCAAAAATAAATAAAATAAATAAATTCTCTCCAGCGATTACAAAGATATACTACCGACTCCCCACCTTCAACTTTTGCGTAGGTACATCGATTTGAAATAAGGGGAAGCGTATGTCACGGTACACATATCTACGTTATAAAATGGCATAGCTTGTCATAGTTGAAGATAAAAGTCTTCCGACTGACTACAAAGGTATAGTACCGATACCACCCCCATCAAGTTTCGATGTAAGTATATCATTTTATACCGACGGGTCTAAAACCCCTCGATACGTTTATCTACTCATTAAAAATGATAAAAAATTTGTTCCACCGAGCAATTTTTTTTAAAATTATGATTTAGTAAAAAAAATATATCGTTTTGAGGTTGGCACTTTTTTCTTAAGAGCCTAGCTTTAGTATGACGTCAAAGTTAAAGATAAAAGTCTCCCGACCGACTACAAAGATATACTACCGACCCCCCACCTTCAAGTTTTGCGTAGGTACATCGATATGAAACGAGGGGAAGCTTACGTCACGGTACACAAATCTACGCTCTTAAATAGCATAGCTTCAGTATGACGTCAAAGTCGAAGATAAAAGTCTCCTGACCGACTACAAAAATATACTACCGATCCCCCACCTTCAAGTTTTGGGTAGGTATATCGATATGAAACAAGGGAAAGCTCACGTCACGGTACACATATCTACGCTCCAAAATGACATAGCTTCAAAATGACGTCAAAGTTGAAAATAAAAGTCTCCCGACCGACTACAAAGATATACTACCGACCCCCCACCTTCAAGTTTTGGGTCGGTACATCGATATGAAACAAGGGGAAGCATACGTCACGGTACACATATCTACGCTCTAAAATGACATAGCTTTAGTATGACAAAGGTATACTACCGATCCCCCCACCATCGAGTTTTGACGTAAGTACATCGGTTTATACCCACGGGTCTAGAACCCCTCGATACGTTTATCTACGCATTGAAAGTGTCAAACATTTTGTCCCACTGAGCAATTTTCCCTTTAATTATGATTTATTTAATTTTTTTATCGTTTTGAGGCTGGCACTTTTTTTCTTAAAAGCCTATTAAAAATATGAGAGAGAAATAAGTAAGTTTTGAGGTCAAATTAAATTCTGATATAACTGTCAGTTTCGGAAACAAGTGGCTAGGTGCAGTGGCTAGATGATCTAGATGCTGTCCTATTAACATACAAGAGCTTCTAGCCGTAAAATTTTACTAATGTAAAAAATAAATTAAGTTATTATATTTTTTCCGTCTGTTTTATTATCTTCCGGAGTGTGCGTATCGAGACGTTAAAGGAGCCGGCTTTATAGTCGCTCGGTAGATAAATGCAGACGATCGATAAGCATACCGTCTTAGCAAGTGTCTAAAGTCTTTTAAAAATCATGTTCAAGCGAGGTTCTTTTGCTTGAATTTGGATTTATTGGAGTTTATAAATACTTTGAAGTGGGCCCATTTGATCACAAAGTATAAATGAGAACTATTTTAAATTTTAATAAGTAAGGAACGCGGACTAAATTTTCGGGGTTCTGGATTCAACTCCCCGGGGAGCTGTTAATATGAATATATTACAACAGAGATGAAGAACATTTAAGAGAAGATAATATAGAAGTCTAGGCAATTTGCAGGGCTTATGACCTGCTGGTTTAAGTGGCTTCTTTACACACTGTGTAACATTTACTATTCTGCCCATATTTGAACATCCATATTCCTTCAATATTTTAATCTGTTGATGATTGTGAAATTAAAGAGCTGAAACCTTTATTTATGCGGGTGAGATTCATCTTATTGAACTATTTCACCTACATACAAGGCAACGCCTGAATTTTTTTCCATGAGTCCACAAAGAGGCACAGAAATTAAAAAAAAAAATATATGTTTCTTGAAAACTTAATAATAAGAGATTTGTGATAGATTTCCTGTTTACTGTAAATCAAATGACGAATCAGCAAAACACACGAGAAGAAGGGGAAAATACTTGCTTTTGTATTTTTGAAATGACGACGAAAATACGACACACAAAAAGTTTTAAAATTCTTTTTGGCTTTAGTTTGATACTTTATTTTACGATCTGAACCCGGTAATGCTTTGCTATTGCTAGATTTGAGTTTTTGCCAACTAGATTAAAATTAATTTAAACACAATCGAAAGTTTGATATCAATTATTGTATTTAGTCCAAATTAGATATGTATGTATACATTATTATTTTTGTGTTTCGGTTCAGATAAATGGGCAATTATCATGGATTTTTTTATTAGCTAATAAATTAATCTAAACAATCACAAGCCGATCGGTACTGTTCTCATCAAAATCTGTTAAGAAATAAGGGAGATGTAAAGGATTCAATTCTAGTCATTTGAATGGGGCCAAAAACAAACAATTTGTGACGTCATTAAGTATGACGTCTTCGGATGTTTTGTGACGTCATCGGATTTTTTTCATCGATGACTATGGATTTTATAGAGTATTGTAGATAGCTTTCTTTTTATATGTATCGTTTGTTTACATTTACGGTGTCATGTCACTTATCAAACGCTACGAGTTGCGATTTATAATTTTCGTGATAATTTGATAATTCAATTTATCATTATCATAATAAATTAATATTTAGAAGATGTTGAAAACCATAAAATAATAAAAGGAATTCGAGGTGTAAGATGTAATCCGTCTTCACTTTCATCTGTCGGTGTCTGGAACTGGAGCGTGGAGCAGGTAAGGGGGGGCGTTAAGATAATATGCATAGACAACTCTCGTTATATTTCTATCTGTGGCCTGTGGCATTACCAACATTGAGATGAATGCATTACTCGTGAACTTCTGTGAAAAAATTTATTACCAACTTACGAAACGATTGTTTTCGAAAGACCTTATTTTCGAAACGAAAATAATTAATAAAAATATTCATTACAAGGGTTTATATAAACACTAGGAGAATCTTAAAAAAATCTTTTATTTGTAGAGTAGGTTCAATCCGACATTCCTCCCGAGTGATAACACCCTATCAGTGGCGAGCCGTGATTTTTTTTATAGGTAATCTATTAAAAAGGTTAATTAATTTGTACTACATATAAGTACTTCCATAACATGTAAGTAATGTAATTATAAATGACTATTTTTTGTAATTCTGTGAAAATCAACTCAAACAACAATTATTATTAACCACGTGATAAACGTAGTTTTATTCTACACTATTTTAATACAACTATGCACAAAAGTTTATTAACATATACCACAATGACATTCCGCAGGTATTTCCATTATGATCTGTCATTGACAGTACTGTCAAGACTTGAGCACTGGCCGATTTCTTTTTAAATGAATAATGCCTAAAACGGCCACTGCGAACGCCACCTGTCCTATGTGATACATAATATGTCAACGGTATCCCATCAAAGAAAAATAGTCCTTCGGAAATAATGTTCGAAATACTAGTTTCCAAATAGAGAATCTTCTAAAAATATTTGTAATCTGCAAGTTTGTTTTAGTACTAAAAAAGCCGACTTGGGTTAAAGACGAAAAATACAGTGTACTTTTTTGTATGGAAGAATAAGCTGAGGTAATCGGCTAGTTTTATCGTTCTGTAAGAATGGGCTGGGCGCGCTTCATAGATATTTTTTGTAGAAAGATATAAACGGTGATTTATAATAAATGACAATTACTTTATTTTTTTCCCATAAACATGTTTACTATAATTTATTATTATTTTAAGTCAAATATAATGGTAAGCTGTGTATAATCGCTTACTTTGACGATTCGCCCCTGCACCCTATTGTGAGGACAGAGAATTACGATAAATAGGTATTCGAACATTGTTTTTCTGTCACCCTCTTGCTTATGCCTCATATGAAAAAGACAACTGCATGTCAGACCTTTTGTTAGAATAGACAAAATTGATGTTTCGCTGTACCGTTTTCCGCACCTCAAATTTTAACCTATTTTGTTATTTTATTTTTTTAGACAGAGCATCAGAATAAAAATTTCAGTGTTGGTATTCAACATATACATAGATAAATGTATGAAAGAATTGAAAAGTATGGATGTGGGAGCGAAAATGAGTAATCTAACTGTCGGTTGCCTTCTGTACGCCGATGACGCAGTCCTCCTAGCTGACAGCGAAGAGGAACTGCAATCCTCGGTTACAAAGGTTTACGAAGTGTGCAAGGAGAGTGATTTATTTTATTTATTTATTTTATTTTATTTATTTGGATAACCAACAGCTATAATTATCTCATATTTATATAACAAAACAAATAACAAATAAGCCAATTACAGGTTTTCACAAGTAGCATCACAGTAAGTTAAAAAAGATTCTCGAACATAAAATGAATAGTAATGAATGTGCAAAAGTCGAACGTCATGGTCTTTGAAAGAAATGTAACTATGACTGAATGTAAGATTGTAGTAAATGGAGATAGTTTGAAACAAGTCGAAGAATTTGTATATCTGGGTAGTATCTTTACTAGAGATGGAAATATGGACAAGGATATTGAAAGGAGGGTTAGTGCCGGTAACAGAGTTAATGGTGCCTTAAAGTCTGTCGTAGCAAATAAGTGTCTATCGCAAGAGGCTAAATTAGCAGTTCATAATGAAGTTCTGGTACCAACCCTAATGTATGGAAGCGAAGCATGGAGTTGGAAAAAAAGGGACGAAAGTAGACTGAATGCTGTTGAAATGCGATCCCTCGGGCGAATGTGCGGAAAAACAATGTATGATAGGTGCCCTAATGTCGAAATTAGAGCAGAATGCAAGGCTGAGTTAAGCATTATCGACAAAATTAAGAAAGGTCTTTTGCGATGGTTCGGTCATGTGGAGCGAATGACTGATGAAAGAACGGCTAAAAAGATTTATGATGCGAATGTGTCTGGTTGTAGAAGTCGAGGAAGGCCGAGAAAGACATGGCATGATCAAGTACAACAAATTCTTGAAAGTGGTCATGTGAAAAGTCGGAATAATCGACGTGCGTGCATGAGAAGATGTATGAATGTGAAGGAAGCAAAGGAAGTGTGCCAGGACAGAGTGGTGTGGCGTTCTATCCTCTCTGCCTACCCCTCTGGGGAAATGGCGTGATGGTTAGTTAGTTAGTTAGTTAGTTATATTTGTATACCGTGCGTCGTGCGCCCGAAGACAGCAGGTATAACCGTGCCTTTTTGCGGGTTTGGATGGTTCTAGTTCCCATAGTAAACTATTTGTTAAAAACGAAACAATATAGAGACACGCCAATGGTAAATATCCATTTTTTAATTATTTTTTTTTTTATTTTTTTTTTTTGCACCACAACAGGCCAGGAGGCCTAATTACAGTGGTGAATTACATCACAGGGCACCCAGACTTGAGAAAAATCACACTTTTATTTTTGTGTTCTCACCGGGAATCGAACCCGGAACCTTCCGTGCGTGAGTCTAGCGTCTTGACCACTACACCACGGAGGCCGCCAATCCATCCATTATATATAATGTGTTAAAAAGAGCTATGCGCTGGTTTAGAGATGTAGAGCGAATGGACAACGAAAGAACGTCAAAAAAAGATGTCACTTTTCATTGGTAGGTAGGTACCTAGGTTCTTGTTTATGATTGAATTCCAGAACTTAACATAATTTATTTTCAAATATAGAATTTTTTGCCAATGTCAAACTTTGCTCTCAGGGGTGCACTTTAGTTAGGAATGCGATTTAAAAAATATATCGAATGTCAGTTAATATTTTATTTTATTTTATTAGGGAAATCAACAGTTCTACATACATTTTTTTAGTAAACAAACAGATATAGTGTATAAACTCAGAACTAATAACAGATTTCCACATAGTATACAAAGTTAGTAAAGAAAATATATTACATATCAAATAAATACAAACAATTTATACATATCAAAATGTTATTTTCATGTACTCAATAATCAAAGATTTTATTAATATTAATTTTAAGAACATTAAGTTACTGTAAATTGGACGGGATAAGGACAAAAATGCTTGAAGAGAGGATAAGGAGGGGAGGGGAGATGTACATATTTATTATTATAATGTCTACTAAGTTACATAATACATTTTTAGTGTAAATTTTAAATCTGACAGAGTGATGTTTGTGTAATCTATATTTTTAATTTTTGTATTGTACATTGAAAAAGTCCTACGAAAAAAAGCATTTTTAACATACGATTTTTTACTTATTGGTACATGAAACAGGTGGTACCGTCTACAAATCCTGGCTGGCACATGTATAGATATTAAACCAAGCAGCTCTGTACAGTCAACCATTCCTGTCATAATTTTGTAAAGCAGTAGTTGGTCCGCACACACTCTGCGGTATTGTAGAGAAATGATTCCATGGAAGGTGGAGGCAGTGAGAGTAGATACATAAGAAATACCGGTTTTGTATTTAAGGTACTTTATAAATTTGTTCTGAATATTTTCTATTCTACTTATATATATGGCATACTGGGGATTCCATATCTGAGAGGCGTATTCCAAATGGCTTCTGACAAATGTATAATATAATGAAATAAGGGTCTTTGGATTATCAAAGTGTTTACTCATTGTTTACTATTGTTTTATTAAAACCAAAAATCCAATATAAAGAAATAAATGGGTAGAAACTATAAGGAATTCAATGATATAATCTTAATGTGATCCATAAAAATGTTGAATGTTGTTTGTAAACATTAAAAAACAATATGTTTCTTTTTTAGGTGATACCGTGCGTGTTGGATGTTCAGCTACCATTACAGGAGCCATCTTCAGGGTAAGTTAAGTCAGTTGAACTTGAAATGATGAACAAACATTATCTTTTTGAAAACCCAATGAAGAATTCCACTGTTTTCTAATCTATTTATTTTCTATTAGCGTACTATTTAACTAAGCAAAAATATTTTTTTTGTTCGTTATTTACAAAGATATGATTTTTTAAAGTTACATTTATCAAATACCGCGCCAAATGACTGTAATCAGTGTTTCACTTTTCAGTAGTGACGTCATAAAACGGTTGGCGTTCTTACTTTCGCTGACCTGACAAGAATCTATGGAATATTGCTTTGATTACTTCATTTAGTTGATCGTAATTTGCTCATTTCTATGTTATGGTTGTTTTTACGAACGTTTCGATTTAGAGAAACCTAGAAAGTCGACATAATCTCTGGTTGAAATGTCAAATTATACTTTTTTTTTTTCTATGGTCGAAACGTTTCTTACAAGGTGCGGGGGCTTTAAAGCGGAAACCGAAAAAAACTACACGTAGATATAAGGAGTGACGTCATTATTTACGATTTTAAAATGAATACTATTTCAATTTTTTTAAATTTATTTTTGTGTGCGTTTTTGAGATATTTCACCCTACTCCAATTTTTTTAAATATCCACGTGTACACGAAAACATTTAAAAAATTTAATTCCGGGTTGGGCTGGAATTTCTCATTGTAAAGCGCTTTACGCCTGGTTGTAGGCAAAATACATAGCACATTATGATGATAAGTTTGTTGCCTTTAAAATTGACGGACGTTATAGCGAAGCTGTAAATATTGGTATATCAAATAAATTAAGGGGCGTGTTAAATATATCAATAGATGATAAAAAATCACTATAATTTGAACAAAAACGATAGAGGAAAGAGTGTTGTGCATAGTTAGTGCTACAGAATGGCAGATGGAATAAATATTTATATCTTATCACGCGAAATGGGACATAAAAATTATTTTTGGAGAGTAAGTTTTAAGAGTCTACTTTATAAAACAGATGAGAAGGTTTTCACGGTCACTGTTATCAAAATGTTTTTTTTTTGGGTGATACCGTGTGTGTTGTATTTGTTCCGACGTTTCGGCTACCATTGCAGGAGCCATCTTCAGGGTAAACTGGGTGTTTTGTAGAAAAAAAGTATGTGTTTATGTACTTGTAATTTGTACCGTGTCGTAGTCGGTAGTAGGCATATATCTATTCATTTTTGTTTGATTGTGGGAAAAATGAGCAGCCATTTATTAAATCCAAAAGATAAGAATCCCCTGGAAACTGAAGCCTTTTATAAACTAAGTTGTCAAGGATGTGATAAACTGTACATATGACAAACAGGGCGCAGAGCAAAGAAAAGGATTGACGAACACTAAAGAGCGTGTAAACTTGGGCACCCTGACAAATCCGCAATAGCGGTACACTTTACAGACATCGGACATTTTTTCGCCTTCGAAACGAAAATTTTACATAAACCCAGTAATTACAGAGCACGAATAATAAAAGAGGCAATTGAAATACGCAGACACCCAAATAACATAAACAAAGATGAAGGGCTTAAATTAAACTCAACATGGTTCCCAGCACTACATACTACTAGTACATAAACACGGTACAAATTACTAGTACATAAACACTTATTTTTTTAACAAAACACACAGTTTACCCTGAATATGGCTCCTGCAATGGTAGCCGAAACGTCTGAACATATCCAACACACACGGTTTCACCCAAAAAATAAACATATTAAGTAAATAGCATAATTCAGAGAGCGTCTATTTTGTGGGGTAAAAAATCCTCTTTATTTAGTAGATAGGCTGTAGGCGCAAAGTGTTTTATTGTTTTTAAAATCTAGGTATTTAAAAATTATTTTTTTACTTACCTAATATACATCTACATGTTATACAATATATTTCATATTCAACAATATTTTGAGTTTGTCCAAATTTTCGTAGACAAGTACTGGATTCAACTCCCTGGGGAGCGGTTTATATTAAACTATTTCAACAGAGATGAAGAAAATTTTAAAGAAGGCAATATAGATGTCTAGGCATCTACAGGGCATATGATCTGTAATTGGCTGATTTAAGTGGCCACTTTACACACTGTGCAACATTCACCATTCTGCCCATATTTAAACATCTATATTACTTCAATTCTTTCATATGTTGATGTTTGGGAAGTCAAAGAGCTAAAAACTTTATTTATACGAGTGAGATCTCGTAAAATTATTTTCAGGCGTTGCCCAGTGGGTGAATTGGTTCAGCCGGATGAATCTCACCCACATGATAAAGGTTTCAGCTCTTTTATTTCACAAAAGTCAACAGATGGAAGAGTTGAAGATATGTGGATGTTCAAACATTGGTGAATGTTACAGATTGTGTAAAGTGGCCACTTAAACCAGCCAATTACAGGTCATAAGCCCTGTAAATGCCTAGACTCCCATATTCCCTTCTCAAAAATGTTTTCCCTCTCTGTTGCAATAAATTTGTCTTTGAAGCTGTCCAGTTAAAAAAAATTTTTTTGCTAATTATTTGTAGCCTAAAAAATACTTTTAAATTCCCGCAAAAACGGTAATTCTATCGGCCGCGCCCCTAATACGTCACGATTCACGTTTATTTGTTCCTTGCCATTGAAATTTGTGTAGAACGATTTCACGAATCTTGACGTCACCAAGGCCAAACACGTCGCGTTTTTCTACGAACGTATTTTTATTGAATTTCTTTTTTACATTTATGTATGAAAACATTTCTCCACAATATCCATATTGAGTTTGAAAATACAATTAATTATTCTAAATCCATATAATATATTTTCATTGGTATTCGTAGTATATGATATTTCCCTATCGTTGCTGCCGAGTTTTAATTTTCTCAAGAAATAATTAACTTTGCTTGGTTTTTTACTATGTTTTTTCTCTTTTTACTCGGTATTTGCTATGTTTGCTTTAATATTTTTTTTCTAAAGGTACACATATACGTTTTTTTTTATTATGACTTTAAATATGTTTATGACCTTGTATTCTGTTTTTACTGCGCATTTTACTGAGTTTTTTAATAATTCTTATTATTTAAAAAAAAAATACAAAATTTTTACTATGTTTTTACTAGATTCATTACTACGTTTTTACTACATTTTTACTGTGTTTTTACTTTTTTTTTACTATGTTTTTACTTCATTTTTTACTATGTTTTTACTTAATTTTTTACTTTGTTTTTGCTTTATTTTTTACTATGTTTTTACTTTCTTTTGGACTATGTTTTAACTTAATTTTTTACTATGTTTTTACTTAATTTTTTACTATGTTTTTACTTAATTTTTTACTATGTTTTTACTTCATTTTTTTACTATGTTTTTACTCCTTTTTTTACTATCTTTTTACTTAATTTTTTTCCTTTGTTTTTGCTTTATTTTTTACTATGTTTTTACTGCATTTTTTACTATGTTTTTACTTCATTTTTACTATGTTATTCACTTTGCCCACTACCTTTATAATTGTTTCTTTATTATATATTGATTACAGTTTTTTATATATTTTTTGGTCTGTCTTAGAACGAGGAAAATGACCCTAGTTAGATAGTCAAAGCAACTTTCTATAAATGAAAATTTTGTGTATGTAATAAAATATGAAAATAAATAAATACATTTATGTATGTATATGGATGGATGTGTGCGTGTATGCTTATGTATGTATGTATGTTGTATGTGTACATTTATATTCATTTTTGCATTATTTTACATTTACTTACTCTTTCTTTTTCCTTCTCCTCTTCCTTCTCTATTTTCCCATCCCTTCTCCACTTTCTTCCACCCCTAGAGAACTAGACATTCTGTTTTTTATATTTTTGTTTCTTGATGAAACCCGTAATTGGCCTTGTTATTTGTATTTTGTATGTATTATTAATAACTATGAATGTGTTGGTTTAAAAAAAATCTGATTTATAAATGTTTTTTTTTTACACTCTCTTCGATCCCCAGATATGCTCTTTTTAAAGAACCCCCCATAAAAATATTTAATTACATTTTAAATGTGAGATCAGTGTGAACGGAGATATTCTGAATCAGGTAGAAGAATTTGTGTATCTCTGGGAAGTATGTTTACTAGGGCTGAAAAGACCGAAAAAGATTTCAAAAGGAAGGTGAGTGCCGGAAACAGGGTGAACGGTGCACTGAAATCTACTTTGGCAAACAAATATTTATCGCAGGAAGCTTAACTAGTAGTAAACAATGGAGTTCTAGTGCTAACTCTAATGTATAGAAGCGGAGTATGCGATTGGAAAAATTATGATGAAAGTAGGTTAAATGCTGTCGAAATGCGATCCCTCAGGCGAATGCGAAATGTCGAGATCCGTGAACTGTGTAAGGCTGAGACACGCATTATCGACAGAAGCAAGAAAGGGGCGCTGCGTTGGTTTGGACATACAGAGCGAATGGACAGCGAAAGAACGGCTAAAAGGATCTACGATGCGAATGTTGATGGATGCAGAAATCGAGGAAGGCCGAGAAAGACATGGCACTATCAAGTCCATCAAATACTTGAAGATGGACATGTCAAAAGTAGGAATAATCGGTGTGTGTTCATGAGAAGATGTATGAATGTAGAGAAAGCGAGGTATGTATGCAACGACAGAGTGATATGGCGTTTTTTCCTCTCTGCCTACTCTTACGGAGAAGCGGCGTGATGGTTTGTTTGACAAAGTTTCTGAAATTTTTACATAGGGAGTACCGCAAGGATCGCTTCTCGGACCAGTTTTACTTATAATCTATTTTGTGTAAATTATTCTGTCGTGCCATTAAATATTATAAAATGAGACTTTTGGCAGACGATTTTTAATATCTATATATTTTTAAGATAGGAATAATCGGCATGCGTGCATGAGAAGATGTATGGATGTAGAGGAAGCGAGGTCTGTATGCAAAGATAGAGTTATACGGCGTTTTATCCTCTGGTTTGTTTGTTTGTACATTTAGAAAAATATTTGACTACAAAGTTAATGCTTTAAATATTAATAATCTTAATGCTTTCCTTTAATTGCATAGTTTTAAAACAATCATTGAGTTTTCTTTGCATTTGTTCGAGTCGTGTTTTATAAAACAAACGGCATTAATTAAACAAATGACAAATCAAAATATTATCCTACAATGACAAAGAATGTCATCTGCATTATTGTTGGAACAAGGGTTTCTTATTTATTTAACTGTTTCATTTAAAAATATTGACAGATTTAAAATTTGCAAAAATTAAAAGTGCAGTATCGTCTCTCTATGGGGAGAGTTCAGCGTGTGTAAGAGATAATGGGGGATTTACATCTTGGTCTGATGAAAGAGTTGAGGAAATGTGGATGTTCAAACATGGGCAGAATGGTGAATGTTACACAGTGTGTAAAGTGGCCACTTAAACCAGCCAATGACAGGTCATAAGCCCTGTAAATGCCTTGACTCCCATATTCCCTTCTTTAAAATGTTTTCCCTCTATTGGAATAAATTAAAATATGAATAATTCCCTAGGGAGGAAATCCAGCCAGTCTGCAAGCATTTGGACATACTTAAACATTGTTGAATAAAGTTTCAAACAAAAAAATATAAGTAAATTAATGATTATTATAAAATATTAAATAAACTTATCAATGAAACTTCTTGGTTATGTTTTACTTTTTATTATTTAGACCAACTTTCGAGCGCTTTCGCCTAAGTAGGCATCTTCAAGACTGGTGAATTGTTTGCAATGTGGGTGTGTGTGGCGTTTTGCTTACCTGTTGGGGTCTCTCTGTACACGCTGTGTGTAACCTTTGTACTCACAGGCGTGTGCGTGAGGTAGGATTAGGCTATCTTCCTTTTTACCGGCATCCGTCCGCTCGGGGCCTCGCGTCCCTGCTGGAGCCTGCAATCGGTCCCGTCGGTGCCTTATGACCTCTCGCTCGACACCCTACTACGTTCTTTTCAGAAGGTGGCGGGGAAAAGGATTCACATATATATTATCACACAAGAAATAAGAACAGCTTACTTACATGGATAACACTATTTATTTTATAAGAAGCTGGCGTGTAATACAAAGATATTTTATTACACATTCAATAAAATCTAACTAAATTCCAATTTATATCTAACACGTGTTTTATAGAAGACTAATTTTATGTGAGGAAGCACTGCAGTTGAATTTCGGACAAGGAGAGAAGAACGGGCCTTGAACTTCGCGCTTTTTATAGCCTTTGTTCTTATCTCCCTCTACTTCCGGCTGGGTATCGAACCGCAGGCTGGTAACTTGACGAGCTGCGTTCGCTTGTGTGGTTTCGCTCCTCGGTAGGTCCTTGAGGATTGTCTATGACGGAGGCGCCACAACAACATTTACAGTTTTTATACTATTCTTAACATATTTTGGAGATAAGATCAAATAAGTATTTTAATAGAGGGCAGAAACATGAATATTTACAACTATTTTGCTAAACAGTTCATTTTTGGGAGTTTTTGGACCGAAATTGGGATTAAGCTTTTATTATTTAAAAGGTGGGAAAAGAACACATGGCGAAATACAACAGAGTGCGAAATACACATTTAAACAGATAAAGTTAGCACAATACTTGATTTTTTTCAGGGAAGTTAACATACCATAAATGAATGACGAAATATCTTAAGATACATACTTAGATAATACATTTTTAATCATTAACTATGGAGTTTTATCAAGAAATATCAACAAAAAACATAAATATAAATAAATTGTTTTTTTTCCATTGAGATACATGATTTAGATCATGTTTTCGTTTGTACGTTATTGCTTCATACTTTTCCCTCGATATATGATGTATATATTAAAAATCGTCTGCCAAGAGTCTCATTTTACAATATTTAATGTCACAACAGAATAATTTACACAAAATAGATAAAAATAAAACTGTTTAATATTATGTTAATAAAATTTGTATAAAACCACTCACCGACTTATCTGTCTACCGGTTTCGAGACGTAACCCGTCTCTTCGTCAGGACAACAACACTACACCAACATGCAAATATCACTACACGCCTTCACCATAGTAGATTATGTGTCTAACCTGCATGTCGATTTTATATTTTTGCAAATATACTATGGTGAAGGTGTGTAGTGATATTTGCATGTTGGTGTAGTGTTGTTGTCCTGACGAAGAGACGGGTTACGTCTCGAAACCGGTAGACAGATAAGTCGGTGAGTGGTTTTATACAAATTTTATTAACATAATATTAAAATGTTGGACCACAAAGTTAATGCTTTGAATATTAATAATATAAATAAAACTGGTCCGAGAAGCGATCCTTGCGGTACTCCCCATGTAAAAATTTTCGAAGCTTTGTCAAACAAACCATCACGCCGCTTCTCCGTAGGAGTAGGCAGAGAGGATAGAACGCCATATCACTCTGTCGTTGCATACAAACCTCGCTTCCTCTACATTCATACATCTTCTCATCCACGCACGCTGATTATTTCTACTCTTGACATGTCCATCTATCCAAGTATTTGATGGACTTGATAGTGCCATGTCTTTCTCGGCCTTCCTCGTTTTCTGCATCCATCAACATTCGCATCGTAGATCCTTCAAGCCGTTCTTTTGCTGTCCATTCGCTCTACATGTCCAAACCAACGCAGCACCCTTTTCTTGATTATGTCGATAATGCATGTCTCAGCCTTACACAGTTCCCGGATCTCGACATTCGTGCACCTATCATACATCGTTTTACCACACATTTGCCTGTGAGATCGCATTTCGACAGCATTTAACCTACGTTCATAATCATTTTTACAATTCCATACTTCGCTCCCATACATTAGAGTGGGCACTAGAACTTCATTGTGAACTGCTGGTTTAGCGTCTTGCGATAAACATTTGCTTGCCAAACTAGATTTCAGTGCACCGTTCACCCTGTTCCCGGCACTCACCCTTTTTTCAATATATTTCTCGGTCTTTCCATCCCTAGTAAACATACTTCCCAGATACACAAATTCTTCTACCTGATTCAGAATATCTCCGTTGGCACTGATCTCACATTTAGTTATATTTTCATCCCTTTCAAAAACCATCACTTTCGATTTATCAACATTTATAAGCAAATCGCTTTTCTCGCATATTTCGTAGACTTTAGTTACCAAGAGTTGCGGGTCTCCTTTGCTGCTAGCAAGAAGCGCGGCATCATCAGCATACAGAAGAGAGTTAACAGTTATACCACTCATTTTTGCTCCCATTCTTAAATTTTTCAGTTCTTTACATTTACTATTATTATTTTAAATCTATTACTTAGTTAGTTGTCAAATATTTTTTTACGGTTCCTTTTATCTTTATTGTCTTTATTTTGAATAATCATTTCTATCGATCTCGAACTCCCAAAAAAGTGTTTTTTTTCTTATTTACAAGCATTATTTGAAAACAATATCAAGATGATTTTTTTATCCACCTACAGTAGTTGTCGCCGGAGCTGTGGTCGTTGCGGCTGCTGTCGTTGCGGCTAATGTGGTGGCTGCAACAGTTGTTGCCGGAGCTGCGGTCGTTGCGGCTTCTGTCGTTGCAGCTACGGTGGTGGCTGCAACGGTCGTCGCTACTACCGTTGTTGTTCTGATACAGGGCCTGCCATGTTTGCCGATGTGGAAGACGTCTTTAAAGAAATCCAAGCTTCTGCCAGCTCTGGTTCCGTTGCAGAATGGAATTGGTTTTTCCCTGTGTCCATGATGTTTCAGAACCTTGTCGAATAACCCGAAAATAGCCTATAACAAAATCAGAAAAAACCAGAAATATCGTATTTTTATTTATTTTATAAACCCTCACAACATCGTACCCCTATCTGAAAATGGTGGTGCAAACGACACTGCATTTCATATGGAGTCTCTGTCCGTAGAACTTGTTATTCTGTACTCTTCGACATTCCGAGCTCACATACTAATTTTATAAAGAATAGCACTCTTCTTAAAATACAGACTACCTATAATGTCAATTTTAGTGACATCGACATATTATACTGTCAATACTATAGTTTTATCAGATCTGTTAAAGGCTTTTTAAATTCTGCACCTTAGAGGCAGACGCATGGAAATCTAGAATTTGTTGAAATGACATTTCGACCTTTGTATCCAGATTATGATCATGTCCATTGATTTTGAAGAAATGTTTTTTATATATTTTTTTAACCTATAAATCATATAACACAAATTATTTTACAAGTATTATACGTTGAATTACATTCCCAGGAGTTACAACAACTCAGGTCGGGACATAAATAATATTAGCATTTAGAAAATAACACATATTGAGCAGCAAAGGAACAAAGCAAATTTAGGACCTTTATAACTAAATATACAACAACAATGTTTACGCCTAAAACCTTTTCTTACACAAGTAGAATAAACATATATGAAAAAATTCGCGGACGACAACAAAATTCTCAAAATAATTCAAACTTTACAAGACTGCTTTCTTCTTCAATCAGACATTAACTCTTTTAACCGATGGTGTAAAGTCAATAAATTAGAACTAAATATTTAAAAATGCAAATTAATGTCATTTCATAGAACAAAACAACCAATTTCCTTCGAGTACCTATAAGAAAACTCCAAAATTGATGTAGTCAAGTCCATCAGAGATTTAGGAGTTGTTTTGGACTATAAACTGACATACAACGAGCATATAGATAATACAGTAAATAAATCACTGAAATTACTTGGCTTCATTAACAGAATATCCTCTGATTTTACTAATGTCCGTACAATCAATACTCTTTATTGCTCAACTGTTCGCCCTCTTCTTGAATATGCCTCAGTGGTCTGGTAAATACAGACGATCGTTAAGCATATCGTTTTGGCAATGGTTGAAAGTCGTATAAAAATCATGTTCTAGCGAGTATTTTTTGCTTGAATTAAGATTTATTGGAGTTTATAATCGTACAGTTCTGTTCGCCCTCTTCTAGAATATGCCTCAGTGGTCTGGTCTCCATTCTATGTCAATCGCATAAATCACATTGAATCAGTCCAACATCGCTTGCTTCGAAAAATAGCGTGGATGCTTGGACTAGAGAGAGATAATTATTCTTATGCTGAAGTAGAGTCAATGTTAAATATTTCTAGTCTACAAAAACGTAGAACTAATATTGACTCCATTTATATGTTCGGCATACTAAATGGTATAATCGATGTTCCATCATTACTGGGACAAGTCAAATTCAATATTCCGACTCGTAGATTGAGAAACAATGAAGTACTATGGCCTAAATTCCCCAATGACCCGCCTTTGTCGTATTGTTAACTCAAGACAAGATCTGGACTTTTTTGGTTTGAGTTTACAACGATTTAAACGAGCACTAAATAAGTAGTCCAGATCTTGTCTCGGTGTCCCTTATGTTTGTCAATGCTTCTTTCTTTTTTTCAAAAATGTTTTAAACTATTCTTTAATTGTAATATTTAAACCTTATAAATTGTATATATGGACAATGTCCGTTAATAAATAAATAAATAATAAAACGCTTTTAAGTATAAAAAAAGTAGTGAATCCACTAAGAAAGATAAGGTCATTAACATCACATGCCATGCAGATGATGCAGCCATAGTGATGATGAGAACATATCCATCTCAGTTAGTAAACAGCTGGAAATGTCGTATAGTACAATGAACACATGATTATTGGAAACATAATTCGGATATACAAAACGTGTGTCAGACCAAATCATGGTGTATACAACAGAGGCGAGGATAGATAGAGAGAAAATAAAACATACGAAAAACCAAGGAGAAAAACTAAATAGAAAAACCAAATAACTGCTCAGAACGTCAGAGATGAAGTACTAAAGGCAATCGCAAGGAAACCCAAAAGAGGCAGAATCTAGAGTCAATAAATTAGATGAATTTGCGATACCCATTGCATAGGAAGAGATTACGACAATAATTCCATTCATTCCATTTTGGAATAATTTAATAGTAATGCATTTAAGTTTCCTCTCAAACATAACCATAATACACGCTTCACGTCTAATGATGGCTTGGTAGTACCAAAAGTATGTAATAAATATGGAAATAGAACTCTCAAATATTTGGTACCTAGAATTTTCAATTTAGTACCAAAAGAACTTAAATTTAACTCACATTGTAACAAGAGCAAAATAAGAGAGTGGCTACTCGATCAAGAGTTTATATATGAATAGTAGCTTCGGTGTAAGTATTTTAATTTTTCATTTATTTTCTTGTATTTAAAAAATAAATTTATATATTATTATTTGTATAAACATGTTTATTCTGATCTTTCCGGCTGTTATTTTTTATCTTTTATTCATTGTTTTTATAAATGTAAATAATATTATTAAGTCAGTATAAATATAATCTTCACCAACAAGCTACAAAAAGTGGCTTGGTTTAGTTTTAGTAAAAATATAACAAGTGAAATTTTTTAAATTGTAAAAATGTATAATTATGCTATTGAATAAAAAAAAATCGACAGCTCTGAAATCCCCTACAACATTGCTCACGAAAGTCTTATAATGGAAGAACCAATATATTATAAAGATACTGAAAATACAAATTAATCCTATAAATGATCAGAAATCACCGAGAAAAAGTAGGCTTTTGTTGAACATTTGATGTTTGGATTTGCATCCGTCTGCCTCTGAGGTACAGAATTTATCTCCTGCCTAACTTTAACTTTTACATACTTCTTCTACCTGTGTATCTTATGAATTATTCTTGGTTGTGATTTTTTTAGTGATAAATATAAATGTTCAGTGAAGCAGAGAGAGAGGGGAGGAAGGTAGAGTTGGAACTATACCATGTCTTCTCCCTTTTATGTACTTTTTATTTAATTTTTATAATAAAGGATCAATAAAGGATCTTGGAATTACTTTAAATAGTAAACTCTCCTATCGTAAACACATTGAAAATATTGTAAACAAATCTCTTAAACTTCTCGGTTTTATCAATAGAATGACGACGTACTTCAAAAAAATTAATACCATCAAAACTCTTTATTGCTCACTAGTCCGACTCCATCTAGAATACGCTTCTCCTATTTGGTCTCCATTCTACAGGACTCACATTGACCATATCGAGTCTGTCCAACACCGTTTTCTAAGAAAAGTGGCATGGTTGCTCGGATTACAAAGCGGTAATTATTCCTATTTTTAAATAGAGCAATATCTTGATCTATTTTTTATATTTTTTTATTTATATCTCTATAGAGATGAGGTAGATTTTTTTTTTTTTTTTTTCAAATTCAAGATTCAGGATTATGGATATTCGAGCGTTTACAGGGCTTATGACCTGTCATTGGCTGGGTTAAGTGGCCACTTTATGTAGGTACTACAACATTCCCCATCACGCTTATTTAGCGAGTATCCACACCAGGTAACATTTTTGGTTTTTGTATATATGCTACGAATCAAGAACCCATCCACAAGCGAGTTGGAAGCGCCACCTATGCATTGATATTGAAGTTAAGTATTTAATTAGCAGATTACTTTATTTTATGTAGTTAAGACTCATCCGAGTTAAATTAAGTACTAGTAAACGCCTGCAATTTATTTTTACTTATATTTTTAAAATGTTAAAAAATGTTAAAAATCTTGATCTTTCTTCATTAAAGAGACGTAGAACTGAGATGGACCTTTTATGCATTTTCAAAACACTTAATGCTATAAGTGATGTCCCATCTCTGTTACAATCAATTTCTTTTCATGTTCCCAACCGTGTCACCAGAAGTCAAAATCTGCTATTTATTAAATCCTCTAAGGGCAACTTTGGTTTTTATGCCCCAATGTCCAGAATGTGTAGATTAGTCAATTCATCACACGACTTGGAATTCTTTGCTCGAGTATGCCCCTTCTGTTTGGTCTCCACAATGTCACACATAAAGAAAGGTTCGAGAAAATTCAACGGAAATTTCTTAGACATCTTAACTGGAGATGCAGGTATACCGATCTCACTTATATGTCTTACATGGGGGTCCTTTATGACATACTCAGTGGACGCCTTGATAGTCCGGCTCTTATGTCGAAGTGATCATTAAATGTCCCTACCACACCCGTCACACGTCGAGCTCTCTATTTCATGTGCCAGCAGTTCGTACGAACTACGCCCAGAACTCTCCACGTATACGTTTAGCTCGTGAATATAATTTGAACTTTCCCATTGATTGATCCATTTGATTGTAAAAAAATAACATTTAAAATGCGCGTCTTAAAACATACTTTTTTGTCTTATACTTGGTTTCAATAATAAAGTCTTATTTTATCTTATTTTATTTTATTTTATTAAATTTTATCTCTAATTCTTAATATTTTATTTATATTTTCGACACTTGACACCCTCATTCCAATATAACATCCACTCACCCACCCTCTCACTCACTTTCACTCACACAAACACACGAGTATGTATTGTACGTGTATTTAATGTATTTCTGTGGATATCTGTTATTGGTTTTATTCTATGTATATTTTATTTGTTATATTTTTGTTACATGTATTACTGTTGATATCCCTAATAAATAAAAAAATAAAAAATAATTGTACAATCTTTGTTACAATATGGTATTGTTGGGTGGGGTGGTTCATAAGATAATATATTAAACCCTCTTAAAATAGTACAAAGATTAATTATTAAAGTAATTCTAAAGAAATCCTCAATATTCAATACGGATATTCTATTTAAAATATTTAAGGTTCATACAGAAGACACTCTTTATAAAATAAATACAAATATATAAAAAAGAAAAACAAAAGAATTTGAGATGAATACGTCATTCAGATACCGACATAATATTAAAATTGCTAAATCCCACACAAGTCATGGTCAAAATACATTTGTCTTCAAAGGTGTAAAAAAGTATAATAATCTTCCCAATGAACTAAAAATTATTTAAAATAATATATCAATAAATAAATTTAAAGTAAATCTAAAGAAATTTTTTGAACACGTGTAAAAACTACATTAAATTTTAATTAGTATGAATGTATTATTGTTTTATGTTTTTGCTTTATATTCCTATGTTTTAATTGTTTTCTCATGTACTCGTATTAAAAATTATATTAACTCCTATAAATAAACAACTAAAACAGTGTAAGTCACTCTCCAAGCACAAGAGTTAGTCTCTTGTTTTGGAGAGTTACAGTGATAACATTTACTAGATGTGTTAAAGTAGATATGTATAATTTTTTTTAAAAACATGTACCATTTATGAAATTTGTTAATTAAAAAAAAGAAAATGCTTAAATAAATCATTAATTAATAAGTCAAATCGACAATCTTACCTCCGTGGAGTACAGTGTTACCATGAGCACCAAAACAATTTGAAGAAGCTTCATTTTTTTTTTATTCTTGAGAAATCTTTCTAAGTAATTTACTTAGAACCGAACCTTTCAATGAAATCTCATCAATTTATATCACGGTTATAAATTATCTGTTATTAATATTATGACAAAGTTGAAGCAGGGTTGCGAAAAACGATTCTCATAACAACGTTAAATTTTATAGACACCTTGCAAGTGCCGAATATATAAAATTCTAATTCGTAGGTACCTTTAAATAACTTTTTAGCATTTAATCTCTTATGGAGTTTGTTGCGATCATACGTGACGCTGCAAAATAGTACAAAATAAATATCTTTAGTATTTTTTTTTTAACGTTTTATTTATTTTATCAAATCAGTAACATACATAATTGTACGGTGTTTGAGTATGTCCAAATGCTTGCAGACTGGCTGGATTTCCTCCCTAGGAAGATGTTCGTATTTAAATTTATTTCAACAGAGAGGGAAAACATTTTTGAGAAGGGAATATTCTTCAATTGTATTACTTCACAAAAGTCAACAGATGGAAGAGTTGGGGAAATATGGATGTCTAAATATGGGCAGAATGGTGAATGTTACACAGTGTGTAAAGTGGCCACTTAAACCAGCCAATGACAGGTCGTAAGCCCTGTTATTGCCTAGACTTCCATATTCGCTTCTCAAAAATGTTTTCCCTCTCTGTTGAAATAAATGCATACATTATTGTATTTTTGTTCCCGCAAAACCGAAGCTTGTGGGTTACATTATATATTTTTTTTAAATTTATAAGTAAATACAAAGTTTAATAATATTTAATAAATTAACATAGTTTAATAAATTTATTTCAACAGAGAACGAAAACATTTTTGAGAAGGGAATATGGAAGTCTAGGCATTTACAGGGCGTATGACCTATCATTCGCTGGTTTAAGTGGCCAGTTTACACACTGTGTAACATTCGCCATTCTGCCCATGTTTGAACATCCACATTTCCTGAACTCTTCCATCTGTTGACTTTTGTGAAGTAAAAGAGCTGAAACCTTAATCACGTGGGTGAGATTCACAAATTAAAATATGAATAACTCCCTAGGGAGCAAATCCAGCCAGTCTGCAAGCATTTGGACATACTCAAACATTGGCAAAGTAATATCTATTATGAACACAGCCCTAGATTCAAGCCTCCAGTTAATTACATAGTGTAAAATATTCCAAGTAACCTCAGTTATTACGAGGAGTATCTTTTATAGAAGATATTGTAATAAATTTGACACGCGTAAGTCAATTGGTTCCAGATAAACGTTGAACAGACCGTTTAATATATTATGTACGTACAAAGAAGGCATTGTTACACAGATCTTGGACTTGGACTCACAGAAATTGGTTATTTATTTATTATTTATTTACTTATTTATTTAACAGACACACCAAGATTTAGTCGCCACATGAGGCTCGATACTCTTTGATGGTGGAGAGAGTGCAGAAGAAATGTCTGCGCTATCTGTACCTAAAAGAGTGTGTATATTTATTTTCACTCAAAAGATTACATAATTTCTTGCCAATCAATGTTAAGCAAACATTAGTCCAGAGCTTACTTCTTCCATTCCTTGACTATGCGGATGTAAGAACGATTGCAGAATATTTGTATTCGTTATAATCGTTGATCTTCGCAAATTTGACCACATAACCGAGTATCGCACGCAACTACACTGGCTTAGTATCAGGCATAGAAGAAACATTCACATTCTATCACTTCTTCACAACATCTTAAATAATCCCACCTTGCCTGCTTATCTGAGAAAGCTCTTCCAACCTCTTTCACAACACGGACTATCTCTTCGTTCTAGTAACGAGAGAACCCTTTCAATACCCTGTCACCGCTCTAATTTTCTGCCTCCTCTTTCACAGTAGTAGCTGCTCGATTGTGGAATAATCTCCCCACTAATGTTAGAGACGCCCCTTCTTTTTTTACATTTAAGTCAAGATTGCAATGTCACTATCGAAATATTTAAATTGTTCCTTTATCCTTCTTCTTTCCTTCCTATCCCCTCACCTCTCTTCATTGTTTAGTGTTATTTATTTTTATTTTGTTAATCTTTGTTTTTAATTTTTGTATAAAATTGTAAGATTCAATATATATTTATATATTTGTAATTTTCTCAAACTGAACGGTTTGGGTAGGTAGGAAGAAATTGCCTTAAGGCAATATGCCCGCCCTTATATGCTTATATATTGTAGATGTATATAAAGTGTTAAATAAATAAATATATTATCCTTGGCTCTTCCCAACCGACTTTTTACTGGGGATGCTAGGCTACCAGTCATTATGGAGGAGGAGGGACGTTCATTTGGGTGTTCACTTTTTCCAGGTGATCTGTGGTCGCATACATAACTCAGAAATTCTGATGGATGTAGGTCTGTTCGTACCTGATAACTATCTTCGACAAAGACAGCATCGATTGTTTTGCCTACCACGATGCAGAACCAACCTGCCAATGGTTATGCCGGTTGGAAGAGCAATCTTGCTACTTAATCGCATCGCCTCGGATGTCGACATATTTCACGACAGTGGGCCTTCCCTTTGCATTCGCCCAATCCATATTACAGTACGGAATAATCGGATGGGGTGGTGCTTTAAAACAAATATTTTACCGGTTGAAAAAATACAAAAAATAATTAAGAAGTTATTTTGAAAAAACCGTATACTTTTCCCACTGTTCAAATATTTCAAAAAAAAAGGTTTTAGATATAAAATTGCTATATAAAAAGAATTGTTTGCTTTAAATACATAAAGATAAAATAAATAGAAGTATTTTTAGGTCTTAAAACGTAAGTACGCGACCTAGAACAGGTGGTAATATTTAAATTCCCAAATTAAAAAAAACTACTGCACAACATCATTATACTTACAGAGGAATATTTTTCTTTAATGAAATGAACAAAGATAATAAAAAGTTCAGTCAGGAATACAATATTTTTAAAAAAGAAGTGAAAATTTTAATTTATAATTATTTTTAATGTAACACTGATTGAAAACATCGTTTATATCTTTTTTGTAATTTATTTTTGTTATCCTAAAAATATTATTAATTTAAATAAAATAAACTATTGTAAGACGTCACTCCCCATTATGTACACAAGAATTGTTTATTTATTTTACCTAATGGGAAACGTTAATGTAAATATATGTATTTGATTAATGTAAAAATTGACTTTAGTTGAAATATTATATTTTTATTTGTTATTGATAAATATTTTTTTTTTTTTTAAAATAGCACTTCCTAACTTTTAATTTTTCTTTTTACATTTTGTTATATTATTTCAATAACATAACTATCTACTGTAATTTGTGATCCATTATTGTATTTAGAATGAATTGGGTTTCCTTTCTGTAATGTTTTAAATATCTGAATAAAATAGATGAAATAAAAACTCGTTAGCGTCCACGTCGCGGACCCCGGGCAATGGGATCACACTCGACGGTATGATCACAGCAGATAACGAGAGGATGAAAGGTGAGATTCTGGCAGAACCAACCAGCTAATGGAAGGTGACCCCGACAGAAAAATCCACCAGAGAAGGCAACGGGAAACCACTCTGGTCATCTTTTCCCAGGAGTTACTATGGCGAATACATCCAATAAGCAGTTGTCCTGGCTGCAGAGTAGCGCAGGACTGAGATGCTTTCGCTGTAGTGATCGCCAACGTCGGGGGAATCTGACAAAGCACCGCAAGAAGAAGAAGATCAACAGTGGATTTTTTAATTGGCTCTAGTGTTGTCAATATATGTCTACGTTTTTTTTTTTTTATAAACCAATTTTATTTATAATATATATAAACGACATCACAAATATAATAAAACACTGCAAACTACAATTATTTGCCGATGATACATTAATCTATATAGCGGGAGAAAATTATACAGAGACTTTACAAAAATTAAACGAGGACTTAAACAGAATATCTGAGTGGCTCAAAATTAATAAACTTCAGCTTAATGTTGGAAAAACAAAATACATGGAGTTAGGAAGGAAAAAGCCAAACCCAAGGATGAATGTACTTATTGATAATGAAACCTTAGAAAAGGTTAATGAAATGAAATATTTGGGGATAATACTTGATTCAAAATTGACATTAAATGAAAATTTTGAACACGTTAATAAAAAAATATCAAAAAAAATATTTTTCCTTAGTAGATTGAGAAATAAATTAAATAAAGATACTGCAGAACTAATTTACAAAACAATCATTCTTCCACATATAGATTACTGCTCAACAATATTATTTTTAGCAAACGAAGGAAATTTAAATAAACTAGAAATTTTACAAAATAAAGCGATGAGAATAGTTCTTAAGAAAAATAATTATAGCAACGTAAAAAAAATGAGAGATGAACTAAAATGGTTATCTGTAAGAAGGAGACTTAAATTTAATATGTTGATATTTATATATAAATTTTTTCACGATAAATTACCAAAATATTTTAAGGATAAAGTTGTCTTAAACAAAAATCGTCATGAATATGCTACTAGACAAAAGGATAAAATAAGACTACCATTATTGAAAAGAGCTGAGTCGCAAAATTGTTTGATGTATAAGGGTTTAAAAATGTATGATGAGATGCCTGAATGTATGAAGAATGAAAAGTGTCTGAAAGAATTTAAAAATAAATGTTTAAGTTACTGTAAGGAAATGTAAATATATATAGATGATGTAAATGTAGATAATAGTTTATATTAGTTTTAATATAAGCTAACTTAAGAAATAAATAAAATAAAATAAAAATAAATATTTACGTTCTTATAATTTACGCAAATATTTCATTTTGAAGGCCATTTTCAACGAGTTGTAAATAACTCACTATTAGAAAATGGGAATCAAGTTGGGGTAGAGTAGGATTCGAACCACGGACCTTTGATCCGTGAGTCCGAGACACTAGCCACGGGACCACAACCCGATTTTAGTATGCCATAATCTCTTATAAAATGAAATTAAAAAATAAATAATAATCACATAGTCCCTAGATTTCCACATCAGACCATGCCACTCAGCACAGAGAAAAACGATGATACGAGTAATAAAAAAGAATTAAAATACATATATTTATTGTTTCCTAAATTTAAAATAACTAAAAATAATATACAAAAGCATTTATTAGCATTATTGAATAATCGTGTATGCATTGTTCTTAAATTTAATTAAAATCTATTTAAAACATTTAAGTTTGCAAGTGAAAATTCTTGATGGAAGTTCATTGTAAACACGAGTGATACTTTAATCCGCAAATTTGGAATATCCAGTGACCGGTTTCATCGCTTTCGCGACATCTTCGAGACTGGTATCTTTATAAATAGTCGTTTCAGGGTCGCTGTGTTTGCGTTATCTAAAACATTTAAGTTTGTAAGTGAAAATTCTTGATGGAAGTTCATTGTTCAAATTCTTAATGAACTTAAAGTATCACTCGTGTTTTTTAAAATCTATTTGACAAACACAAACTGGCTAAAAATATAGTATTTGTAATATAATATGTATACTTAAAATAAAAATTAATTATTTTTAGACTTACAAATATCTGAACATGGACAAACAAATTATTTGGAAAGGATTGTAATGCAGAAGTCCAAAATTGTAGAGGGTTGATCTTCCGTCGTATCTGGTTTAATTTATTATTTATTTTTTACAATTTTGTGTTTTTTTTATTAATTTAATATTTATTTACTTATTTATATATACGCTCAATGGGCATTTTTAAGGACATATATTTATACATATATACATTATTAACTTTTTAAAATCATTATTATGTTGTTGAAATTCCATTTGTCGATGCGTTTTGAAGCTGCAAGACTTTTTGTGATGTTAGCTATCATATTATTTTTATCATATTAACAAATTACAACATGGATGGAGAATACCTTAAATAAGGGAATATGGAAGTCAATGAATTTACAGGGCTTATGACCTGTCATTGGCTGGTTTAAGTGGCCACTTTACACACTGCGTAACATTCACCATTTTGCATATGTTTTAACATCCATATTTCTTCAATTCTTCCATCTGTTGATTTTAGTGAAGTCAAAGAGCTGAAACCTTTATTGTTGTGAAGAGATTCATCTGACTGAATTATTTCACATACTAGGCAACGCCTGTAAACAATTTTTCAATTTTTAAACTTCTTCTTGGACCAGTTGGTTTCATTACAATATTTGAGTTTGTCCAAATGTTCATAGACGAAAGACTGGATTTCACCCCCTCGGGGGTCATTAAGATTAACAAATTACAACAGGGATGGAGAATATCTTAAATAAGGGAATATGGAAGTCAAGGCATTTACAGGGCTTATGACCTGTCATTGGCTGGTTTAAGTACATTTGGACAAACTCAAATATTGTAATTTATCATATTATGTAAATGTTATCTATCAAATATCTAAATTTAGTAAATGGGGTCTAGAAATTCAACTGTCCATGCGCTCAGTAGCTGCAAGACTTGTTGTTATCTATATTTAAATTTTATAAATTTGCTTTTTATTTCGTTTCTAAAATATCACTTAAACTCTAAACTTCATTGTCAAATAAAAAAATTAAAAATAAAAATGTAAATAGGGGCTAGATTTCTTATTGTCTATGCGCTCTGTAGCTGCAAGACGTTCTGTTATCTAGCTCATATATATCATAATTGTAATATATCATAATTGGAGACGAGGAACTAGAATCCCAACCGTCCATGCGCTCTGTAGCTAAAATACGTGTTGGGATATTTATTTATTGTACAGCGCCCTTGAGATAATTTTCACAAAAAAGGCGCTATATAAATTATCCAAACATTATTATTTTTATAGAAAAAAATTATAAAGGAAAGTAGAAAGACACAATGGTATATAGTAGACTCGGTGGGAGTGGAAGCGGGAGAGAGGTGTTTATAGTTGAATTTGATTCAGTGATCGTTTGAAAGAAGACAACTTGCTATCGAAGACATCAAGACTGGTATGTTTGTTGGCAGACCTGAGAATTCTGGGCATAGGGGAATGAAAACCATGGTTAGTTCTATGGTTATCGGTATGAAAGAGTCAGTTTTGTCTGAGGTTTCCAGTTGCGATATTTAATTTTATCGAGCTCAGTAGTTCAGGCGCACCAAAGAGTGAGTTGAGAATTTTAATTTTAATTGTAATATAACATAAAAGGGAAATATCACGGTCAAAAAAATTTAAAGCATAACGGCTTATGAAATACTGTCCAGTAAAAAAATTTTTTTTGCTAATTATTGGTAGCATAAAAAATACTTTTAAATTTGTAATTTTTAATTCCTGCAAAAAACGATGGTTTCATTGGCCACGCCGCTAATACATTACGATACATGTTTATTTGTTCCTGCCATTGAAATTTGTGCAGAACAGTTTCATGAATCTTGAATCGTGAAGTCACAACAACCAAGGCCAACACGTCGCGTTTTTCTACGAACGTATTTTTTAACATTTCTTTTTTACATTTATGTATGAAAGCATTTCTTCACAATATCCATATTGATTTTGAAAATACAATTAATCATTCTGAATCCATTTCATACATTTTTATCGATATTCGTAGTATGTAATATTTTTCTTTTGTCCCGTGCCGAGGGAAACATTAAAAAAAAAAAAAATAACATGCTCACAATCAGATATTAATTAAATGGGGTCTTGCTTTTAAAATGTGTGTTTTTTTAATGTCAGTACTTATTAATAATTATTATTGTTCTTGAGGACATTTATGTAATGGTCTGCGCGATTGCCTGCCATGCAAGAGGTCTCGGGTCTGATTCCCGACATGGTTGATATTAAATATTTATTTAAAAGGGTGTTTTCACACTGGAATTTAATTATTTATTTATTTCGACGGCTTACGCCTTTGACAAAGTATAAAATAATATTGAAAAACAATTAAAATGAAACAAAACACCTGGACACAGTATAAAAAATAAAAACAGCAGAAAATAGGGAAATATTAAAGAAAATTAAATAAAATATTAAAACATAGGTATGCAGCAAATTAACAACAAATAAAAGGTTTAAATATAAAATGTATTGAAGTAACAGAGGCGATGTATCATAGAATAAACAGTCAAACAAGTGTAAAACTTAGCACATTTTTATAATTTAGAATTGCAGCGTATCTTGATTCTTTTTTTGTTACATGAAGGTAAGATGATCAGTCTTACGCTTCAGGTACCAGTCCAGGGACTATAAAATATTCTAGTGTGAAATAAAACAAAAAATCAAACAAACCATCACGCCGTTTCTCCGTAAGGGTAGGCAGTGAGAATAGAACGCCACATCATTCTATCTTTGCATACAGATCTCGCTTCTTCTACATTCATACATCTTCTCATGCACGCGCGCCGATTATTCCGACTTTTGACATGTCCATCTTAAAGTATTTGTTGGATTTGGTCATGCCATGTCTTTTTCGGTCTAACTCTATTTCTGCATCCATCAACATTCGCATTGTGAATATTCTTAGCCGTTCTTTCGCTGTCCATCCGCTCCACATGTCCAAACCAGCGCAGAGCTCCTTTCTTGATTTTGTCGATAATGCTCGTCTCAGCCTTACATAATGTACGGATCTCAACGTTTGTGCATCTATCGTACATAGTTTTACCACACATTCGCCCGAGAGATCGCATTTCGACAGCATTCAGCCTTTTTTTATCCCTGTTTTTCCAAGTTCATACTTCGCTCCCATACATCAGAGTCGGGACCGGGACTCCGTTGTTAACTGCTAATTTTGCCTCTTGCGACAAACATTTATTTGCCAAGGTTGATTTAAGTGCTCCGTTCGTTCTGTTTCCAGCACTCACCCTCCTTTCAATATCTTTCACAGTCATTCCATCCCTAGTAAACATACTTCCCAGATACACAAATTCCTCTACTTGTTTTAGTATAACTCCATTCACAGCGATTTCACATTTAGTCATACTTTCATTTCTTTCAAAAACCATCACATTTGATTTATCGACATTCATCAGCAAATGTCTTCCCTCGCATGCATCGTAGACCTTTGTTTTCAAGAATTGCAGTTCCTCTTTGTTGTTAGCAAGAAGCATGGCATCGTCAGCATACAAAAGGCCATTGACATTTAAATCACCCCTTTTTGCTCCCATTCTTAAGCCTTTACCACTCTCTTAAATAAATATATCGTATTAACCACGTCGGGAATCGAACCTGACACCTCTTGCACGGTAGGCAAATGCGCTGACTGTTACACCACAAGGCCGACTAGAAACATTAAAATAGTTATTGATAAAATGAAAATAATATTAGCTTGAATAAGTTTTCGCTTTTGCCATCGGGCAAAACTACATCTAACTTCATCCTGAAGCTCATCATTAGGCTCGAAATTATAGTATACTATGAGGGTGTTTAAAGCAATTTTAGAAATCTCCACCAAAAACGGAAAATTAGTTATTGATGCCAAAAAAATTATACATAAAAACCTACCTTTCTAAATATATAAATAGCGTAATTCAAAACCGTCTCTAAATCTTGCAAAAACAGATTTCGATTATACTACTTCCCACCAGCATTCTCCATTGACTCGGTGAAGCATAATTACAAATCTCAATTCTTTATTAAAACAATATTTTGAGTTTGTCCAAATTTCTGTAGACAAGGACTGGATTCGGACAAACTCAAAATATTGTTGATAAATCCACCTAGTCCATGAAGAAGTAAAGAAATTGAAAAAATATTATTTTCAGGCATTGCCTAGTACGTAGGTGAAATAATTCAATTACACGAATCTCACCCGCATAAATAAAGGTTTCAGCTCTTTAACTTCACAAACATCAACAGATGAAAGAACTGAAGGAATATAGATATTCAAATATAGGCAGAATGGTGAATGTTACACAGTGTGTAAAGTGGCCACTTAAACCAGCCATTGACAGGTCATATGCCCTGTAGATGCCTAGACTTCTATATTACCTTCTCTGAAATGTTCTTTATCTCTGTTGTAATATGTTGATGTCAGCGGCTCCCCAGGGAGTTGAATCCAGTCCTTGTCTACAGAAATTTGGACAAACTCAAAATATTGTTGATAAATTCACCTGGTCCATGAAGAAGTAAAGAAATTGAAAACGTAAATTTTCAGGCGTTGCCTAGTACGTAGGTGAAATAATTCAATTACACGAATCTCACCCGCATAAATAAAGGTTTCAGCTCTTTAACTTCACAAACATCAATAGATGAAAGAATCGAAGGAATATAGATGTTATAGATATAGGCAGAATGGTAAATGTTACACAGTGTGTAAAATGGCCACTTAAACCAGCCAATGACAGGTCATATGCTCTGTAGATGCCTAGACTTCTATATTACCTTCTCTGAAATGTTCTTTATCTCTGTTGTAATATGTTGAACTTTATTCAAAAATCTTCGCAAATATGTTAGCAATTCCTTTAATGAAGGTTTTCAAATTTGCTTGTAATACCCTTATATTTTACTCCGCCGTGTAAGTGTGTAAGAAACATGTTTTTTCATAGGGTTAGACATGGCAAATTTCGTGCCAAAAAATAGTATTTGCGATGAATTTTTCAGCATTACTTTTGACATAAAAAATCTGCAGCTGAATCACAGAATTCGTGTGGAGACTTACAATGTCCATGCTCTGTCGGAACCATCAGTGAACATTGTCATAATCATCTCTGCTTTGTACCATGATCAACTAGCTGGGTGTGGTGTATTATGAGCTCCTCAAACCCAATGAAACCATCACAGGAGATCGCCATCGACTACAATAAATGCGTTTGAGCCGAGGATTGAAGGGAAAACCGCAAAGGAGACACGACAAAGTAATTTTGCAGCGTGACCATGTTGCAAGGCTAGTCAAAACATACTTGGGAACGCCCAAACGGAAAATCCTAGCCGACCCACCGTATTCACCGGATACTGCTCCTTCCGATTACCACTTTTTTCGGTCGATTACTCACGGTCCGGAGCAGTACTTCCATCCTAATGAAGATGCCAAAAAATGGTTTGATTTGTCGATAACCTCAAAAGATGAGTCGATCTTTCGAGATGGTGTTCGTACGCTGCCAGAAAGATAGGAGAAAGAAGTGCTCAGCAATGAACAATATTTTCAATGATTTACTCTTTACCATTTTTTTTTTAAATAAGGCAATTATTTTCACGAAAAACCAGCGAGGACTTATGTAAGACCCCAATGTGTTTGTTGGAAAATAAATATTTGAATTTTCATTATTTACCCAAATACTCCAATTTTAGAAAAATGAGAATCAAATCGTGTTAGAGTAGGATGTGAACTTTCGTCCTGTGACCTGTGAAATTTTATGTGTCGGCAGATAAAACTGGGCACTTTTTTATTGTTTGGATGGTCCTTGTTTCCATAGCAAATAATTGATCAAAAAACCAAAACGATAGGGCCACGCTAATGGTAAATATCTATAGTGTGTAAAATTACTGCTGTGATGTCATAATCAATGGAGAAAATACGTGAATACGTTTGTATGAAGAAAATTCATACCGTGTTTTCTTTTACAACATCTTCGTGCCTCGTCAGTTGATCGCGTGTACAGTTCAACGATTTTCGTTCTCTGTATGCGACCACGTCAGCACAGAAAATTAAACATGGTAATGTATTTTGATAGAAATTAATCATCTTTATTTGTTTCAATTATATATTTTAATGAAATTATGAATAAGAAAAATCGATTTAAAATGGTTTTTTTTATGTGAAACATGTCAATTTTTTTTATCAAAAAAGGAATGATTTAATATTAGAACCTTTTAAAAATGCTGTAAAGGCCTTCATTGAAATTTTTTAAATAATTTTTTTCCCATATAAACTTTGCCTATATAGGCAAAGCCTTTTTTGTTTGTTTATATGATAGTGTATTTTGTAAATTTTACATTTAATTTTGTCAAAAAAGCTTTAAACTTTCACATGGCGAGGATGTTAAACAATATTTCAGTATGGCAAAAAATCGGATATGATTCGACAAAAACAGTCACAACACAGAAATAAAGATTAGTCGTTTTAGATTGCAGCTTAACAAATTTAATATCAACCGGTGGGAGAATTGAAGAAATATAGTTCAAGCATTGGCAGATGGTAACAGTGTGTAAAGTGATTATTAAACCTGTGTAGACTACGATATTTCTTTCTAGTATTATTGTCTGTATAACTGTAGTTCATCCAAATAAAACAATTTTCTATCAGCAGGAACGCTGGAACCTTTTACAGCTCACTCTGTTATTTCTTTTAGATTTTCTTAGAAACCAGTATTATCTGGCGCAACATCCGAAGGCATTACCGCTATCAAGTTTTGGTCTGATCCACCAAAATTTGTGCACTCATTTCCGGGGGAAGATTAGCAGCTACGAATCCTAAAGTTTCTGATTCTGACAAATCATCTGGTAGTTTAACCGTATTTTCAATGAAAGTGTTATTGAGAACAATGCGGAAGAATAATTGCTTTCGTCGAGATATATAACTTTGGTGTCAGGTGGTGCAAATTCTGTTTCAAAAGTATTTACAATATCACCTGTGTTTTGATTCGGACTTTCAATCGTCGGTTTTGATGCGTCATTTGTGTTGGATGTAGAAGACAAACCATTGCTTATTTCTGATTCTAACTTCGTTAATACTAACTCTAATGAGTTAGTCAAAACATGGACGCCAGATGCGATTGCATCTGAATTAGGTGTTCCTTCTTCAGGTGTTTTGTGTGTGTCATCAATCTCCGCGTTCATTTCTTCCAAAGTCATTCCATTAGATACGTCTGTTTTTTCATCGTCTTGCTTCCCACTTGTTACATTATAGCTTGGTGGAGCTTTGTAATTATCTTGATTCTGGGTCTCTTGAGAATCTATCGCCAATAAGGTATTCTTTACATCTGAATCTGCATTTTCATTTTGTTTAAGATAATTGGGTAGTTCGTTAAGCAATGTCGATGTGTTTGAGAAGTCATTTGGGAGGTATAGAATTGGCACACCGTCCGGAGGATCTGGAAGAACATTTGTTGAATTTAGTGATGTTATTTGGTTATCTTGTTCAGTCCTAGGTTTGTCAAAGAAGGAGAAATTGCATTGCTAGAGGAGTTACTATCAATAGGTTTTAAAGGATGTTCGATTTCCAGATCTATTATTCCAGAATTGTCAGTATTGATGGTTTCTCGAATGACGTATTGGTTATTTACGTTGAGTGGCGTGGAATTATTTTCATTTAAATCACTATTACTCGTTTGTACTGGATTTATTTTTAGTTCTTCAATCCAGAAACACTGTGATCTGGAATAGTATTGAACACGTTAGAAATCAAGTTGTCATTATTTTGGCCAGGTATTTTATTTTGTAATGGATTTACTATAAATTCTTCCATTAGCTCGGACATTTTGAACAGCGGGGTTGAAAGGGTTTCTTTTTCCGCTAGTATATTATCCGATTGCATTATTGAACTGGGCTCTTCTGACTGCACCGAAATTATTTTTGGTATGGAAACAACTGTTTCTTCTTCAATCACTTTTGGCAAAGACACACTTTCTTTAACTTTCTCGTCGAAGTCCAATACCACATCTTCTATTTTTGATGCATCTTTATTTTGTACAGAATCTTTGGTATTTCAGATTCTATGTTTGGTTTATCAGTACTTTCTCTTTTATTTTCCAAGTCTGAAACATTGTTGTTTGTAATCTCAGAAGGAATATTGCTATTCAAAGTGATTGAATTAGTATTATTTAATGTTTCATTGTAAAGAGGTTTAACCATAATGTCTTCATTTAAATGGTTGCTTATTAAATTTTCATTATTCCCTAATATTAAAGTGGGGATTGTAACATTTTCTTGGTTTAAATATTCATTGGATATTTGAGGTGGATGATTGAAGACACTTTCTGGTAGTTGAATTGCATCATTAGAATTCGGTGAAACTATAGCGGTATTTGATGTATTTGTGAAACGTTGAGAGAAATCGGTACGTTATTGTTTACTAAATCTAATGGACTGTTATATTTGACTTGCGGTAATTCTACAGCGTCATTAGCCATGTTAATTACTGGTAGATCATTCAAGTATTTTGTAAATTTTCAATACCAGGCTTATTTTCATTATTATTATTTAATGTTCCTTGTGATGGCACCATTGTACTATTGGTTGGTATTTGTGAATTTGATGCTTCATTGATATTTGACGACAAAACTTCGGGTGAAAGTTGAATTTCTCTTTTGATTCTTTATCAATAATTTGCGGATAAATAACAAGACCAGGAATAAACGTGGAATCTGATTGTGAATTCTGCACATTAATAGGAATATACGGAATGAAAGAATCTTGAGTTGAATATGTAGTTTGAATATTATTTTGTATGGGATTTGTTGGTTCGTCTTTCATAGGTAAATCATGTGGCAATATGGAATCCTTTAAAATTATTGGTATATTTCATTCTCAAAACTATTGGCCTTTATCGTACTTATTATTTTATTTTCTGTATTTTCTATGATCGAAATACCATTTATGGATTCATTTTGAATCGGTGTTATTGAAATTTCTATAGTTTCTTCCGCGGGTAATGCATCAGATCTTTCTTCTTCAATAAATCTGTTGGATATCTCTTTTACAGATAAAATATCTTCAGTTGCTTTTGGTACATCACTCATTGACGATTCTTGCAAAATATCTACACTTTTCTTGTTGTCAATATACTTATCTTCGGAAATTACAGATATGGCACCTTTCTCAATCAATTCCTTTTGCAAAACAATTGTTGGAGGCTGCATATTTGTTTCTTCTCTCAAGATTGTGTTATCTGTTTGCGTAACTATTTTTGTTTTCGGAATTTCACCAACATTAGAGGAACTACTCTCTTGCACGGTAGATATTTTCGACTCAGAAGACATTGGTTGAGACAATACGGGCAATGTGGGAGTCCAATTTTCATTTAAAGTTTCTACATCTTGTGATTGAATGATGATTGGTGAACTCGCTGATGTTGCAAAAGAAGTATCATTGGAAAGATCTTTAAATTGATTATTCATAGGAATTATTCCGTCAAACAAATTTGTTTCTTCTCTCAAGATAGTGTTGTCTGTTTGTGCAAATATTTCTGTTTTTGGAATCTCACCAATATTAGAGGAACTCTCGTGAACGGGAGATGTTTTCGACTCAGGAGACATCGGTTGAAATAATTCGGGTAATTTAGGAATCCAATTTTCATCTACAATTTGTACATCTTGTGATTGAGTGATTATTGGAGAACCCGCTGCTGTAGCAAAAAAAGTGTCATTGGAAAGATCTCGAAATTGATTATTCAAAGGAATTATTCCATCAAACGAATTTGTTTCTTCTCTCAAGATAGTGTTATTTGTTTGTGTAACTATTTCTGTTTTCGGAATTTCGCCCATATTAGAAAAAATCTCTTGAACAGTGAATGTTTTTGACTCAGGTGGAGACAAATCGGGCAATTTAGGAATCAAATTTTCATTTAGAATTTCTACATCTTGTGATTGAACGATTTTTGGAGAACCCGCTGCTGTTGCGAAAAAAGTATCATTTGAAAGATCTCTAAATTGATTGTTCACGGGAATTGTTCCATCAAACAATTTTGGTTCTTCTCTCAAGATAGTGTTGTCCGTTTGTGCAAATATTTCTGTTTTTGGTATCTCACCAATATTAGAGGAACTCTCTTGAACAGTAAATGTTTCCGACTCCGGTTGAGAGAAATCTGGCAATTTAGGAATCAAACTGTCATTAAAAATTTCTACATCTTGTGATTGAATGATTTTTGGAAAACCCGCTGCTGTTGCGAAAAAAGTATCATTCGAAAGATCCCTAAATTGAGTGTTCATTGGAATTGTTTCTTCTCTCAAGATAATATTGTTATTTAGTGTAACTGTTTCAGTTTTTGGAATTTCACCAATATTAGATAAAATCTCTTGAACAGTAGATGATTTTGACTCAGGAGACATCGGTTCAGATAATTCGGGCAATTTGGGAATCCAGTTTTTATCTGCAATTTGTACATCTTGTGATTGATTGATGATTGGAGAACCCGCAGTTGTTGCAAATAAAGTATCATGAGAAAGATCTCCTAATTGATTATTCATAGGAATTGCTCCGTCAAACACATTTGTTGCTTCTTTCAAGATAGTGTTGTTTGTTTGTGTAACTATTTCTGTTTTCGGAATTTCACTAATATTAGAGATATTTTCTTGAACAGTCGATATATTTGATTCAGGTTGAGACAAGGAAGGCAATTTAGGAATCAAATTTTCATTTAAAATTTCTACACCTTGTGATTGAATTATTTTTTGATTGTTCATAGGAATTGTTCCGTCAAACGCATCGATAGAAGATTCATATTTTATAGTTTCTGGATTACCATAGTTGGTGTTAGACAATAAGGTAGTTGAAGAGTCACTGGAAATTAAATTCGGTACATCTTGATGCAAAACTGCTTCTCCAAAAGGTTGGTTTACTATTTCCGTGTTAACCACAGTTACTATACCGTTAACTACTACTTTTTTCTGTATTGGTACTGCGGGAACTTTAAAATCATTGAACGTATTTGGAATTTCAACATTTTGATATATCGGATAGGTTTCGATATTTTGTGCTATTGGAAAGATTCCAAGATTTTGCGTTTCAGTATTTGATGCATCGTAAATAGGTTTTGTTTCGTTACTTTCAACTTGTGCCACAGATACAAAACTGTTGCGCACTGGATCGAAACCATTATCGTAAGAATTTATGAAATTTTCGATGATTTTAGTTGGCGCGATAGGATCGTTATTCACTGGGTTATAAATATTATTTTGTAAATCTTCCGTTTTTACTTCTCTGTTGGGCTCAGCATCCAAACCGTTCGAAGCTGTATTTTTTCCAGGAATATTTAAATAATAATCTGTAGTATTTTGTTCTTCAATTATATCAAAAATATTCACAATTTCAGAATAATTTGTTCCGTCAATTAGTTTCGGTTCCGTGATGTTCAATACTGGAGTTGTGACAACTTGCACTGTCGGCAAATAACTTTGACCAGAAACGATTAATGGTGATGTTACATTAAAATTTTCATTGACATTTTGATTCGAATTTGTTAAATTAAGATCATCATTCGCTGCAGACAATTTCGTTAATTCATCGGGGTCGAAAAGCACAACAAGAGAATTGTTCGGTATAAAATCATCATTATTAGTTATTTCATGCGTCGTATTATTATAAGTCTCACTTAATGTTACATTATTAGAAACAATCTCTTGGACAGGACTAGTTTGTAATGTTTCTTGAAAGAAATTTGGGTGATTTTCATTATTAATTCGTGTAAAAGTAATTGTAGCCTCTGGGTTAAATGGAACTTGGTTGTTCAAAAAATAATCATCAACATTAGTTTCTGTCTGATTGTTTACATTAATGACTTCTGGAGTCTGAAAACCAGAATTCGGGATAGTTTCGTCAATTTCCAGACTTGCTTCATTAACTTTAATATCATTTGGATTGTATGCGTTTGTCGCACTGTTGTCTACTTGGTCTTGAATGTTGTGCGTTTCTAAATTCTGAACCTGTTCCACCTGCATCTGATCAACTGCTTCTGGTGTTTTGTTGAGTGTAGTATTTTGATTGGCGATTTCGTCCAACGGTATTACTGGATTAAACATTACGGCATGGTTATCTAATGTTGTGAGGTTACTAATTGCTTCCGGATTATGTATCATCGTGTAATTGTCTCCATTTATAGAGTCCGTTATGACAATCGGTCTAACTGTTGTGGTTAATGGATTGATAACTATTTCTGAATTCTCAATAGAGATTGAAAAGTTTCCAACATCAAAATCTGGTGTTTCTTTTAGTGGAGTATATTCGTTTGCAGAGTTGGTGTAGGTTTCTGGATAACTTGAACTAATTTCATCAATTTTTGGTATCGCGTTGATTGTCAAAGGAATATTTGAATTAAGACTGTTTACATTTATATCATGCTTTGTGTCACTCTCCGTTATGTTTTCGGGTGTTGAAAAACTAAGAATGTTATTAAAGTTATCTATAATTCCTGCATCAGCATTTGCATTTAAATTTAACTCTGGCGTTTGAAAGCCACTATCTTTCAAGTGGTTCAAATCTGCCAAACTATCAGTAGGTGAAAAAATAGTAAATTGGTCTGTTTCTAAATACAAATTAGGGTACAAATTATTTGTGGGGTTTTCAAATTGCAAATCAAATGTATCATTGTGTGGTTGAATCATTTCGCTATCATAATTTTCTTTGATATCTAATGGGTGATTCATTGTCGACTCACTTTCTTGATGAAGAGTATCTTCGTTATTTTTTGGATCTGAAATACTATCAGAAGGTATGTATGGCAAATCAGTTTTAATAGGAATATCTCGAAAATAACTAGTATCATCGTTTATTACATTAGAATTTGGATAAACATTATCATGTTCTTGTTCTAAATTTGGAATCATTTGATCAGTTAAAAAACTGTCATCCTGATTCGGAATCTCTGGGCGTTGTACGCTTGGAATAAATTCTGTTCTATTATGCAAAATAAAATCAGTTTCGTTAATTGGTATGTACACATTATTCAAAAATAGTACTGTAGAAACGACGTTGCTGGGTGCCATCGATTGATCATCTTTGATGTCGTTTATGTTGATAGCATCTTGCTCGGGCAAAACTGGTTTATTTTCAGTAGGAAAAATTGGAGAAATTTCATGAGTTGATAACAAATCGTCTTGAACAAATATTGGTCTCTCAGTTGTGGGTTCGTACACATTTGTTGGTGTGGTGTTCTTTTGAAGAGGTATGACAGCTAATGAAATAGTCGTTGAATCGTTGTAGTCATCATTTGGTAAAGAATTTACACTTTTTTCATCAAATAAATCAGGGTAAAGAGAAAGATTTTGCAAATGCTCATAGATTTCCGGTGGAATGAGCGGTGGATTCGACAAGTGTTCAAATAATGTTTTCGGCTCATACGCTCTGGGGTATCCGCTCATGTAGTTGTAAGTCGTACTTTGAGAATCGTAATTAGGAGACGTCTCAGAGATTGAAATTTCTTGATTCCTATTTGCTAAGTTGATTGATTTTGAAGGAAAATATAGATTTTGAGATGTAACAATTATTTCATCAACTAAAACTGGCGAAGACGGCATATAATCTGCAGTTTGTTTTAGTATCGACTGTCTTAAAATTTCTAGCAATGAGAGATCAAAACTGCTCGGCATCATTACTGTCCCTTGAATTTCAGTAACATGCGAAATTGGTACATTTTCCAGATCATCATAAAAAGATTGATCGTTTTGAATTGGTAACAATATTGTATCGCTAGGAAGATGCTGCGTCAAAATTGAATTGTTATCTTCAGGATACAAAGTATTACCATCCGCTAATTTTGGAACGGTTTCAAATTGTTCAACGGGAACTTGTAGTAAATGTTTATCAATCGTGTCATGGCTGACTGGGAGATCTGAATTCGGCACAATTGGCTCTATTTCGGAATAATTTGAAATGTTTGGAATATCTTCATTGTATGATGGGTACAGCGGTGGTGTTTTTATCACAGAATCAATCATATCAGATATAGAAGGATAAATATTGTTACTCGTATTTTCTTGAATTGACGAAAGATTATCTTCGTGGGGTGGAGTTATAGTAATGGTTGGAATAGTTTCAACGTGACTGTTTTCAAAAGCGTTCAAAGCGTTTTGATCAAAACTGTTACTCGGAGTATTTAAAACCTCGGAATAAGAATCATTCGTTTGAAAAATGTGGTCAATGTCCGTTGCGTTGTTTTCATTGAGTGCTGAAAATATTTTATGCATGGATTCATCAGAAATATCTGGTGAGATTACTGTAGCCAAAATTTCACCAGTAATTCTTGAAGTATCTGAAGATTCAATCATTAAATTTGAACCACTAATTTCATTAAAACTTAAAGGAATAATTGCAGTTGGAGACGGTGAGTTGTCAACATTAACAGCACCACTTAAAAATGGCATTTGATTGCTATTCGAATCTATGCCTAGAACAGCTGCATACTCTTGAATTGGATAATTATTTTGAATTGCTTGCATTAGAACAGTATTTGTTGAATTCACTTCTTGCGTCATATTATTGTTTTCCATACCAAAAATAATGTCATCAGGTTGATTTTCTCCTACGCTAACATTTGTAGTTCTAAAACTGTATTTATCTTCTGCCAAATCCGGAGTTGGATTAAGCACATGGCTTTCCGGCTTCGGTGCAATACAGTTCTGATCATCTGGACGTTTTACGTATTCCATCAATACATCAAAAACATTTTGGAATAGCCCGGAGCTACTTGCCAACCCCGCTGATGCGGGTTTTAGGAGTCCAGATATTTTAGGGTCTATACCTTGGAATTGATAACTCGAGTTGATCACTGCTACGGCTGGTTCGTCCAAAGTCTTCGGTTGAGGCGTTGTCGTCGTCACAATTTCCTTTAGCATCTCTTCACGAAAGCCCATTGGCACCACGAAACCCTGAAATATAATTTTAAAGTTTATTCCTGATTATAACAAATTTATACATACAGTATATACGCTAGTTTTCATAATCTATATCAAGAATATGAAATATGTATTAGAGAAGCAAATATATCAGCACTTGGTGATCTTTCAAGAATAATAATAATGATGTTTGGATAATTTAAATAGCGCTATTTTTTTATGAAAATCACCTCAAGGGCGCTGTACAATAAATAAATATCCCAAAACGTCTTGCAGCTACAGAGCGCTGTACGGTTGGGATTCTAGTTCCTCGTCTCCAATTATAATATATATCAATTATGATATATATGAGCTACATAACAGAAAGTCTTGCAGCTACAGAGCGCATGGACAGTAAGAAATCTAGCCCCTATTTACATTTTTATTTTTAAAAATTTTATTTGACAATGAAGTTTAGAGTTTAAGTAATATTTTAAAAACGAAATAAAAAGCAAATTTATAAAATTAAAAGTTAAATAACAACAAGTCTCGCAGCTATTGAGCACATGGACGGTTGAAATTCTAGACCCCATTTACTAAATTTAGATATTTGATAGTTGATAACATTTCATAATATGATAAAAATAATATGATAGCTAACATCACAAAAAGTCTTGCAGCTTCAAAACGCATCGACAAATGGAATTTCAACAACATTAAAATGATTTAAAAAAATTAATAATAAAAAATAATATAAAAAAAACACAATAATAATACATGGGTCAACGTAAAACACAGAGATTTCATACTATAGTGCTAAAATATTGTCTTCTTTGTCTAGTATTCGATACTACGTGGGGGGTTGGTAGTATATCTTTGCAATCGCTAGAGCGAATTTATTTTCAACTATACCGTCAGGGTGAAGGTATGACGTCTTAATCTTCCCATCATAATCGAGGCCCTGGTGTCCTACACTAATACACAAAGAAATTGACAATCTTTCTGTACTTATTTATTTATTTATTAACGGACATTGTCCATGTATACAATTTATAGAGTTTAAATATTACAATAAAAAAATAGTTTAAAACATAACAAAAAAGAAAAGAAGCATTGAAAAACATATGGGACATCGAGACAAGATCTGGACTATTTATTTAGTGCTCGTTTGAATCGTTGTAAACTTAAACCAAAAAAGTCCAGATGATCTTGTCTCGAGTTAACAATACGACAAAGGCTGGTCATTGGAGAATTAAGGCCATAGTTTGTTATATGCTGATCGATGAACAGTACTTCATTGTTTCTCAATCATCGAGTCGGAATATTGAATTTGACTTGTCCCAGTAATGATGGAACATCGATTATACCATTTAGTATGCCGAACATATATATGGAGTCAATATTAGTTCTACGTTTTTGTAGACTAGAAATATTGAACATTGACTCTATTTCAGCATAAGAATAATTACTTCTCTCTAGTCCGAGCATCCACGCTATTTTTCGAAGCAAGCGATGTTGGACTGATTCAATGTGATTTAGAGGATTGACATATAATGGAGACCAGACCACGGAGGCATATTCAAGAAGAGGGCAAACAGAACTGTACGATTATAAACTCCAATAATCTTAATTCAAGCGAAAAATACTCGCTAGAACATGATTTTTATACGACTTTCAACCATTGCCAAAACGATATGCTTAACGATCGTCTGCATTTATCTACTGAGGTAGGACGCAGCGATTACAAAGCCGGCTCTTGATACGTTCTCTCAGAAAGATAGTAAAACAGATATATAATATAATAACTAATTTACTTTTTTACAGTGGTAATTTTCTAACTATAGGACAAAACCTAACGAGATTATTTTTGCATCTAGCCGCTCGTTTTTCACAATCTGGCAGTTATGTCGGAATTCAATTTGACTTCAAAATTTACTTATTTCTCTCTCATATTTTTACAGGCTTTAAAAAAAAAGTACCAACCTTAAAACGGTTAAAAATAATAATTAAAAAATTAAATAAATCATAATTAAAGGAAAAATTGCTCGGTGGAACGAAATTTTCGACACTTTTCATGAGTAAATAAACGTATCGAGGGGTTCTAGACCCGATGGTGTAAACCGATGTACTTACATAAAATTTTTATGGTGATGGTATCGGTAGTATACCTTTGTAGTTGGTCGGGAGACTTTTATCTTCAACTATGACGTCATACTGAAGCTATGTCATTTTAGAGCGTAGATATGTGTACCGTGACGTACCCTTCCCGCGTTTCATATCGATGTACCTACTCAAAACTTGAAGGAGGGGGTCGGTAGTATATCTTTGTAATCGCTAGAGCAAATTTATCTTCAACTATACCGCCACGATGAAGGTATGACGTCTTTATCTTCCCATCATAATCGAGGCCCTGGTGTCCTACACTAATATACAATGATATTGTCAATTTTTCTGTACATACTGTTTTGTTTACCCAATAAAATAAATAAAATATTGAAAACGTTGGCAATAAATCCTTGCAGAATTATCAACAGAAGCACAATTAACTTCAAAAATATAAATACCCTTAAGTTATCTTCTGTTATCAAGTTTTCCCGCCCCTAGAGTAATTTCTTTGTGATCTGAAGTGACCAATCGAAGTTTCGGATTTGGTTAGGCCAAAACTTCTGCTTAGCCAAAATCTGCGGTCGGGATGCATCGAATATTAGCATCCGCACGCGTTAATCTATACGGAAGAACCCCAAATAATAAAAATTGGACAAAAGAGTATGGTTTACTAATAAACCCATCTAAAACACAAATTATGTTTGCGGGTAGTCAAAGATTGCTTAGTAAGCTAGACGTATCTTCACTTAATCCTCTTACTGTCAATGGTACCAATATTCAACACAGGGAACCCGTAAAAAATCTAGGAGTACAGATGGATGAACATCTCTGCTGGCGAGCTCATACTAATGAATTAAGCCGCAAAATATTTTTCAGTCTACACTCACTTTGAAGGTTGCTAAAATTCTTACCCATTAATACTAAATGCACCCTTGTACAAGCATTACTACTACCCATTCTAGATTACGCTGATGTTTCCATGACTGATTTAAGCTGTGAGCAACTCGATAAACTTGAACGACTTCAGAATACATGCGTAAGGTACATTTTTGGTCTTCGGAAATATGACCACATTTCTGATTATCGTAGGCAACTGAAATGGCTCAAAATTAGACAGCGGAGAGACTATCACTCCCTCTCACTTCTGTTCAATACACTTTATAGTCTTAACGCTTCTATATACCTGCGTGAAAAATTTCAACGCTTATCAGTTCATGGTTTACCTCTTCTTTCTAATTCTCAAGGCAAATTCAATGCAAGGCCCATCCACAATTCCTCTTTCTTATCTAACTCATATAGTGTCCATGCGGCTCCACTGTGAAATCATCTCCCATCCACAATCAAAGATGTTGCTTTATTATCTCTGTTTAAATCACGTCTGAAGAAAAATCTCCTTACTCTTCCTTAATCTCTGCTCCTTTCCTCTTTCCTCTTTCCTGTTTTTTCCTTTTTCCCATTGAGTTTTGATTTAAGGTAATTTATAAACAAATACGTTTATTTCTATTTTCATATATCTTAAGCTTTTAAATATTTTTTTTCTATTGAATATGTTCTGTAACTTGAATTATAAAAATAAAACTTTTATTTTATTGGTTGGTTGGAAGAAATTGCCATATGGCAATAAGCCCGCCAATGTACAAATAACATTATGTACAAAAAGTTAAATAAATATTTAAGAATACATTTTTCATATCCAATTTAACATAATATTAAAATTCCTAAATTCCATACAAGTCATGGTCAAAATAGCTTTGTATTCAGCGGTGTAAAAAACGAGGTGTAAATTTTTTAAATAATCTTCCTAATGAACTAAAAACTATTAAAAATGATGTATCAATAAATAAATTTAAAGTTAACTTTACTTTGTTTAATTATTTTTTTATCTTGTTTTGATTACATTTATGAGCACACACTATTTTTATATGTGTCTATTATTTTTTTTTTCTTATATTTAAAATATATTTAAGTAAATTACTATTCTTTAATTTTAATTGTATTTTTTTACTCTATTTTCTTACTTAAAAAAAATAAAAAAATCTTTAAACTATTTTTATGTTTATTATTTTATACGTATACAGTATTATGTCTGCACTCTTCTTATTTGATTATTAATTAAAACTAATGTCTGCGCACCCAGTGACAAAATATTTTTAAATACAACATTATTTTAGGTACGTGTATTTTGTACATACACAAATCTGGATTTCTCCCAAGGGGGGAGTAGGTATATATTTTTATTATATACCTACTCCCTACTCCCCCCTTGGGAGAAATCCAGATTTGTGTATGTACAAAATACACGTACCTAAAATAATGTTGTGTAATAAGATCTGGTCAAAATATAAGTATAAATAAATTGCAGAGTCATCTGCAGGCGATTACTAGTACTTAATTTAACTCGGAAGAGTCTTAAATACATAAAAATAAAGTAATATGCTAATTAAAAATACTTAACTTCAATATCAATACATAGATGGCGCTCCACCACGCTTGTGAATGGTTTCTCATTTAATAACATATATACAAAAATCAAAAAAATGTTACTTGTGTCGATATTCGCTAATAAGCGGAATGGGGAATGTTGTAAAACGTAAAGTGGCCACTTAACCCAGCCAATGACAGGTCATAAGCCCTGTAAACGCTCGAATATCCATAATCCTGAATTTGAAAAAATCCTACCTCATCTCTGTAGGGATATTAATAAAAATATTATTAAATAGTTTATCGGGACAAAATATATCTTAATACTTTGTTTTCTTTATAATGTATTAATATTGTAATAATATGTATATTTTATTGAATAAAGACTCTAAAAAAAAAAAAAAAAATCTAAAGAAATTTTTTGAACTTGTGTAAAAACAACATTAATTTTTAATTAGCATGAATGTATTATTGTTTTATATTCTTTCTTTATATATCCTATGTTTTTCTTTTTCTTTTCATGTACTCATATTTAAAATTATATTAACTTTTATAAATCAACAACTAAAAGAGTGTAAGTCACTCTCCAAGCACAAGAGTTCGTCTCTTTTTTGGAGAGTTACAGTGATAACATTTACTAGATGTGTAAAAGTAGATAGTTTAGAATTTTACAAAAACATATAGTTTTTATGAAATTTATGAAAAAAAAAAAAATAAAAATCCGAGGCAATGAGCTTCTCATTAACTACAAAAATATCAATTTTATTTTTTCTCGTTTTTAATTAAGACTTTAAATGTTCCTACATGAACAAAAATGACGCTTTTGCTGAAAGATTACAGTACGTCTTCATTGAATCCAACTTAGTCTAATTTCATTGGACGTTTAGTCATACCACCTGGCCAAATGTTTGCCAACAGAAGCCATTACGGGGAGCAGTCATAATGAATACATGGACGCTGTTCCTGGTATATTTGCATAATCTCGAGCAAATATTTACCATCTGATTGCGAGGAAATATCAACCAGTGGAAAACACGTCATTTTCCCTCGCATAATCGTCATCAGGGCGTACTCATGATTAAGAATAGCAGATTGCCGTTCGTCTGAGGTTTTCTTCTTCTTTTTAATGTGCGTGTCAGGTCTCTCCGACGTTGGCAAAGGTTTCTCTGCCCTGTGCTGCTATCCCGGTCCATTCCCCGTAGCTCAAACACAAATAACTATCGACGTGCTTAAAAACATGCAAAGAATTTAAGCGATCACAATTAACAATAATCAACAACATCAACAACAACAAACCATCACGCCGTTTCTCCGTAGGAGTAGGCAGAGAGGATAGAACGCCATAACACTCTATCTTGGCATACAGACCTCGCTTCCTCTACATTCATACATCTTCTTATGCACGCACGCCGCTTATTCCTACTTTTGACATGTCCATCTTCAAGTATTTGATGGACTTGATCGTGCCATGTATTTCTCGGTCTTCCTCGTTTTCTGCATCCATCAACATTTGCATCGTAGATCCTTTTAGTCGTTCTTTCGCTGTCCATTCGCTCTACATGTCCAAACCAACGCAGCACTCCTTTCTTGATTCTGTCAATAATGCATGTCTCAGCGTTACACACTTCACGGATCTCAACATTTGTGCACCTATCATACATCGTTTTACCACACATTCGCCTGAGGGATCGCATTTCGACAGCATTCAACCTACTTTCATCATTATTTTTCCGCGTCCATACTTCGCTCCCATACATTAGAGTTGAAACTAGAACTCCGTTGTGAACTGCTAGTTTAGCCTCCTGCGATAAACATTTGTTTGCCAAAGTAGATTTTTGTGCACCGTTCACCCTGTTCCCGGCACTCACCCTCCTTTCAATATCTTTATCGGCCTTGACAATAATGAACATTACAATATTTGAGTTTGTCCAAATGTTCGTAGACAAAAGACTGAATTTCATCCCCTCGGGGTCATTAAGATTGACAAATTACAACAGGGATGGAGAATAGCTTAAATAAGGGAATAAGAAGGGCCACTTAAACCAGCCAAAGACAGATCATAAGCCCTGTAAATGCCTTGACTTCCATATTCCCTTATTTAAGATATTCTCCATCCCTGTTGTAATTTGTTAATAATGAACATTGTTTGAGAATTTAAATTTATTTCAACAAAGAGGGAAAACCTTCTCCCTCTCTGTTTAAATAAATTTAAATATGAACAACTCCCTAGGGAGAAAATCCAGTCAGTCTGTAATAAACAATAATGTTTGAGTATGTCCAAATGCTTGCAGACTGGCTGGATTTCCTCCCTAGGGAGTTATTCATGTTTAAATTTATTTCAACAGAGAGGGAAAACATTTTTGAGAAGGGAATATGTAAATTGTGGCCACCAGGGAATATGTAAAAAGTGGCCAATTAAACCGGCCAATGACAGGTCATAAGCCCTGTAAATGCCTAGACTTCCATATTCCCTTCTCAAAAATGTTTAACCTCTCTGTTGAAATAAATTTAAATATAAATAACTCCCTAGGGAGGAAATCCAGCCAGTCTGCAAGCATTTGGACATACTCAAACATTGTTGAATTACTACCTGGTAAAAGAAGAAGTATAAACATCGGAAAATTGTTTTCAGGCGTTGCCTAGTAGTTGATTTGAATCTCACCCACGTGATAAAGGTTTCAGCTCTTTTACTTCACAAAAGTCAACAGATGGAAGAGTTGAGGAAATGTGGATGTTGAAACATGGGCAGAATGGTGAATGTTACACAGTGTGTAAAGTGGCCACTCAAACCAGCCAATGACAGGTCATAACCCCTGTAAATGTCTAGAATTCCATATTCCCTTCTCAAAAACGTTTTCCCTCTCTGTTGAACTAAATTTAAATCATGAACATGCTTAAAATATCGCACTCATAAGTCAACGCGTGTGTGTGTAATCTCTAAGTCAACGCTGGTGTCGGTTTGTTCTTTGTTTTACGCGTAAATAAAAACAGTTCACTGGCGAAAACTCGGCGTTTACTTTAAAAAATAATACAATATATTGCATTTGCAAAATAGTAAGGAGTATCTAATACAAAAAGTAAAAAAAATAAACCACAATTACGATGGCGACTGCTATTCTTGGCATTTGGCTTGCCGACCGCCGGCTGAATGCAATGAATAGCATGATAAATAATAAATAAATAAATAAAAATAACAGTTCTGGAATATTTTACATATTAACATCGGTGAAATTCAAATATGTGATTGCGCAGCAGGATTATACGTCGCGAAACGTAAATATTTAGACATTTAATATTATTTAATATTAGGTGTGCACGGATGTTCCATTAAGATAGCAAATACGATAAACAACAATGGTGATAAATTGTTATCACGTCGCTTATTAGCACGTCGATAGTTATTTGTGATTGAGCTACTGATGCTGCGCAGCCGGGACATTTACTCCCGGCCAACTCCTCGTCGTCCGTCTACTTTGCCCTGGGGTGCTATTCTGATACCTCTCGAGGGGCAGATGGTTAATTTAAGATTTTTTGCATGTGACTACACTTTGCTTCATATATGGCCATCCTGATGATTTTGTTATGGATTGTACAGTTGAATTTGCAATTAAGGTTATATGGTTTTTACAAATGTTCAATGTTTAAATTAATAATCAAGAAAAAAAGAAAATAATGAACTGGTTTTAAAAAATACGATCAAAATATTAACATATTACAACGGAGATAAAGAACATTTTAGAGAAGGTAATATAGAAGTCTAGGCATCTACAAGGTTTATGACCTGTCATTGGCTGGTTTAAGTGGCCACTTTACACACTGTGTAACATTCACCATTCCTCCCATATTTGAACATCTATATTCCTTCAATTCATGTCTGTTGTAATATGTTAATATTAACAGCTACCTGGGGAGTTGAATCTAGTTCTTGTCTGCAAAAATTGAGATAAACTCAAAATATTGTTGATAAATCCATCTGGTCCATGAAGAAGTATAAAAATATTACAGGCGTTGCCTAGTATGTTGGTGAAATCGTTCTATTTGGTGAATCTTACCCGCATAAATAAAGGTTTCAGCTCTTTAACTATGAAAGAATTGAAGGAATAAAGATGTTCAAATATGAGCAGACTGGGGAATGTTACACAGTGTGTTAATTGGACACTTAAATCAGCCAATGACAGGTCAGAAACCCTGTAGATGCCTAGACTTCTATATTACCTTCTCTTATATGTTATTTATGTCTGGTGTAAAATGCTAATATTAAAAGCTACCCAGGGAGTTGAATCCAGTCCTTGTCTGCAAAAATTTTGACAAACTCAAAAGATTGTTAATATTATCAGTCAAAATTTCAGCAGGTGTTGTCTATCTCGCTCACTCCATTATACGTGAACTGGCGATAAATGAAACGAGAGATTTTTCTTAGAATTAGTTGTGTTTTAAAAACAGTAGTGTTTGGAAAACGACGTATTCCTTATATTTTTTTTTAATTAATAGTAACTTAGCATTCCTGATTAGATTCTAGAAAAAGTGCTTAGCAGCCAAAGGATTCATTTAGGGTCGGATATTAGAAACATCACTTCGCGTCATGCCAACAAAAGCAATATTACTGATGATTGCACTGTTAATTTTAAATGGACAATAAGGTAAATATGTTACAAAAGGACCCTTACTCATAAACCAGGGATAAAGTTTGCCTAAGCACAGTGGTAGAAATTTTCACCACTATGGTCGGGTTTTTAAGTATGCCCAAAGGTAAAGGTTTTTATTAACATATAACAACAGAGATGAAGAACATTTAAGAAAGGTAATATAGAAGTCCAGGCATCTACAGGGCTTATGACCTGACAATGGCTGGTTTAAGTGGCCACTTTACACACTGTGTAACATTCACCATTCTGCCTATATTTGAACATCTATATTCCTTCAATTCTCTCATTTGTTGATGTTTGTGAAGTTTAAGAGCTGAAACATTTTTTATGCGGGTGAGATTCATCAAATTGAATTATTTCACCTACATACTAGGCAACGCCTGAAAATATTATTTTTTCAATTTCTATACTTCTTCATGGACCAGGTAATTTATCAACAATATTTTTATATTGTATGTAGGTGAAATAATTCACTAATTCAACTTTACACAGTGTGTAAAGTGGCCACTTAAACCAGCCATTGACAGGTCATAAGCCCTGTAGATGCCTGGCCTTCTATATTACCTTTCTTAAATGTTCTTCATCTCTGTTTTAATATGTTAATATAAACAGCTTCCCAGGGAGTTAAATCCAGCCCTTGTCTACAAAAATTTGGACAAACTCAAAATATTGTTTTAAAAGTTTTTTTTGCTTGAATTTAATTCTGTAATATGGTCTCCTAATTATAATATTCGTATAACGCGGATTGAATCGGTGCAACGTTAATTTTAAAAATATTTGGAATTGGATCAAATACTTTCATAATGAACTATCACCATCGTCTAGAGTACTTTCATATCTATAGTTTAGAATTCAAAAGAGTTCTGGCTGGTTTGTTATTTTTGCACAAATTAATATCTAACTGCATAGATGCCCATGATATCCTTGCTCAAATAAACCTTAATTTACCTCGCCGTAACTTGCGTACCAATTATGTATTTGCTGTGGGAAATTATAACGCTAACATCGGATTCTTTTCTCCTCTGCCAAGGAGCCTTAGAACAGTGAACGAAATCTCTCTAAACGGTACTGTCGATGTGTTCCTACAGCAAGGGCAGGCATTTAAGAAGCAAGCGGTGTTGTCTCTCCTGACTCGCGATGTCACACTTGCCATTTCCGCCTAGATTATGCTATATACTCGTACATACCTTTTGTTAATTATACACTTTGTTAATTTAAGAATATTTGAAGAATGTTCAGATTAAGTATTACCCATTAATGCCAATCTATAAGGGCTTACTTGAGCCTGTTGATTGGCTTTAAAAAAAACACTTAAGACTTCGAGCTAACCCATGCCAATCCATCTTCATCACGCTGTGTTGGTGGCGAAGAGATCTACAAAAAGCCGGAAGATCTATCCCAAAGAATTTTAAGTTGTTTGACGAATTGACGAATCTACACATTGAGGCATAAAAACAAAAGTTGCTCTTTTTTTTCCTATTTTTTCTTTAACTCATATAGTGTCCATGCTGCTCGACTCTACTCGACTCGACAGAATCATCTCCTATCCCAGTATCTCTGTTTGAATCACGTCTGAAGATACATATTCTTTCTCTTCCTTAATCTCTTCTCCTTTCCTTTTTCCGCTGTCATCTTTTTCCCATTGAGTAATAGTATTGATCTAAGATTTATATTTGAATCCAGTTATTTCTATTTGTATACATCTTTAGCCTTTTTTATTTTTATTTTCTATTGAACTATACAAATTTTATTTTATTGGTTAGTTGAAAAAAATCGCTAATCACAAATGTACAATTAACATCATGTACAAAAAGCTAAATAAATATTCATTTATATTTAGGGAATCATCGACTTGTTTGATAATGATTATAATCCTATGTATAACATACGTTAAATCTCGGCTACACACCTTCCAAGATATCCCTCATCTGTTGATGCATTGCTGTGATCATCATTAATGAAATAAATGATACTCTCCAAAATGGCCAAGTTCTTGATCAGTGAGAACCCATCCTTTCTTAGTTGCAAACTCATAATCGCCGGCATACCTATAGATGTCGCAGTTTTTTTACTAAACCCTGTCTCCAACATGAAGAAATATGTTGCCTCGTGTGGACTCCATTACACTGAAGCCATGGAATCACAATGTCCTGGAATTCTAAGAAAACTCTGCCTGTTTGGAGGATAAAACCCAACATCTTCAATGCAAGGTCGGATCGAAATCAAACCCAGGACCTGATTACAAAAACCGGTGAGGTGTGTAGCAACGTGGCCTACAAAATCTCAAGAACTGTACTTACATGAGCAAGGTGACACCAGGTCAGTACAAGAACAAGTAGATTCACACAATTATACATCTTGGCGATGCAAGTCCCATCTCACTAAAGAACAGATATATAGATGAAGATGGGAGTTAGATCAATGAGTCACACAACCTTCACGACACATTTCTGTGGACACAATGCGAGGTGTATTTATCAACTCTGACGATTAATGGCGACATGTGTTTTGAACACCTGGCCACGTTTTTTCGCCAAAGCTGAAACCCGAATTTTCCTTTGAATGTTTTCTAACAGACAGCCTCAAAAAAAAAAGCACGAATTACAGCTGCATAGTATAAAAAAAAAACGTATAAAATGGTCGGACTTATTATGCGAGTATCAAAACCTTTTAAACATGCAGAGACATATGAAAAACTCTACAAAACATTTGTTCGTCCCCAGGTAGAATACTGTACTCCTATTTGGTCACCTTACTATAATGTAAGTATTAATAGACTAGAAAGGGTCCCACATTTTTTTTTTAAGCAGGTCGACTGCCGGTTAAACATTAACTTTTCTAATCATGCTGAAAGTATGCAGTACCATGAAATAAACTCTTAAAAATCAAGAAAAATGTTGGACCAGTTATTTTTATTCAAATTAATAAATAATAAAATTGATTCTCCAAACCTACTAGAAAGATTTCCATTCCGTGTGCCATCTAGACCGAAACGACAAAATCTTCTGTTTTACACTGAAAACGCGTCAACAAACTATTTTAAACAATCTACAATACCTAGAATATGCGACCAATTTAACAATATATTTACCGAGGCTGATATTTTTTGTGACAATGTATGTAAATTTAGTTCAAAAATTATAGAAATTTTGAGCGAAGCAGACATTTAACTTTATTATTATTATTATTATTATTATTATTTACATATTTTTTCATTTCGTTTCTTTTACATTTATTATATTGATCATAATTTAAATTATTGTATAAGGTGTAAACAATTTTTTTGGTGCGTACATGAGTTTCTTACACTAATATACAAAGAAATTGGCAATATATGTGTACATACTGTTTGTTTACCTAATAAAAAAAAATATTAAAAAAATATACATCATAAAAATAAAAAATAATGCATAAGAAAAAAAAAATATCAAAAATATTAATACCATCAAAACTCTTTATTGCTCACTAGTTCGACCCCATCTAGAATACGCTTCTCCTATTTGGTCTCCATTCTACAGGACTCATATTGACCATATCGAGTCTGTCCAACACCGTTTTCTAAGAAAAGTGGCATGGTTGCTCGGATTACAAAGGGGTAATTATTCCTATTTTGAAATAGAGCAATCTCTTAATATGTCTTTATTGGAGAGACGCAGAACTGAGATGGACCTTATATGCATTTTCAAAATACTTAATGCTTTAAGTGATGTCCCATCTCTGTTGCAATCAATTTCTTTTCATGTTCCCAACTGCGTCACCAGAAGTCAAAATCTGCTATTTATTAAATCTCCTAAGAGCAACTTTGGTTTTTATGCCCCAATGTCCAGAATGTGGAGATTAGTCAATTCATCACACGACTTGGAATTCTTTAGGATGGATCTTCCGGCTTTTTGTAGATCTCTTCGTGACTAAACAGTGTAAAATGAAGTTGGATTGGTATGGTTTAGCTCGAAGTCTTAGTTCTTTCGTTTTTATAAATATATTGTATACAATTGTTGTTATGCCCTTGTTTGTCTTTGCTAAATAGTTTTCTGTTATTTTTGTTCAGTTTCTTGCACTTATGTTTCTTCATGTAACTGTTGTAATTGGCTTAGGCCGTATATGTAATAAATAAATAATAAATAAATAATGGTTTGGCAATGGTAAATTGACTATTGTCCATGCGATGATATTTCTTCACCGAGTATCGAACATCTGTTATTTCAGTGCCCATTTTTCAGTTTACAACACTATAATCATAGAATTAAGAATAATCCAGAAGCAGCGTAGAATCATATTTGAATACATCGGACTGTGTCCCATAATCCCCCCACTATGCCTCACTTTCGCCGCGCGCATTCGTAATGTCGCCGCGTAATGTTGCGCGATGGGAAAAAATATAATTATAACACAAATGTAAGGTTAAAAAAAGCAGTCTTTTAGTTTCTCTAAAATGGTATTATGCACGCGGAAATATTGATTGACACAACAGAGTAGATAAGTAAAGGGTCATTTAATAAGAGTAATTGAATCAATGAACTTTTAACTTAAAATTATTTTACATAAAACGGATATTTTTATATCATGTTAAATAATATTTGATGTTTTGAAGATAATGTCGGTCAAATGTCCACCACAGAGTTGTTTAATCCGAGGTCCAATTTTCATTAATTCTCTCATTAGATGAGCAAAGAAGTGTAAAAAAAATTTCCACCCTGGCAACACTAACGAAATGTTAATTTTGTTTCTTCGACAATCTGACAGATTGAAAAATAATTCAATTGTTAAGTAATGCATTTGTTACATACACATTCATTTGCAAAACCCACCATAGTTATTGCACAAAAATATAAAACCAACACGACATGCATTTTAATAAGCACATGCACTGATTATGGCAAACATGCACTGATTAAATTATTTATTTATTTTATTTTATTTGGGATTTTTACAGCTATTACATAAACAAAATAATTAGAAAAATCTTAACAATACTAAAGCCAATTAAAAAATCCACTGTAAATATAATGACACATAATATATAAGAAAAGAAGTTTAGTAATTGTATTTGTGTGACGTTTGTATTCATGTGTATGTGAATGTGTGTATGCGTGAATGAATGAGGGAGAGAGAGGATACATGTGCGTGTGGGAATGAATGAGGCAGAGGGTGCGTGTGTAGTGTATGGGTGCGTAAGTATGAAAATAATATATTTTCTTAAAACTTGTAAATTATATTAAAAATGGTACAATAAAGAGCTTAGTAAAAAGTAAGAAACCTTTTTGTTCAAATTCAAATGACGAAATGACATAAATTGTTTTTTTTTTTTTTTTTAAGTATGTTAAATTTCAAAACCGTATTCTGAAAAAAAAAAGCATTTTATTTTTTAAATTTAACTGATACACATCGAATAATTAATGTGCGACGAGTCCTATACAATACGAGTACGGTAGGTAACCACAAAATGCAGTAAATACGAAATAATGACAACAATAAAATAAGGTTTGACAATACGCGAACGTTGATTCAAAACGAACACACAAATGCATATTATATGCACCTACATAATATATAAATAATAATAACATATAAGTTTAATAGAAATGATTCAGATTATGAAAATATTCTGTTATTTGAGAATTAATGAAAAAAGAAGAAGGGATCGAGGGAGGGGGTAGGCTTAATAGGTTTAATAGGGTGACTATTACAGTGGAACATCGTTTAAATGACTATATTGAAAGGTTGTTTGATTATTGATCAAAGGAACATTATTTTTTAAAGCTTTCCTAATGTGAAATATTTCCATATTATTTACTTTTAACCCTTTTTTATTTGTATGGAAGATTTTAACTCCAGTATTTGTATTAAAGTCATGATTTAAATTGATTAAAAGATTTGCAAATTCAGAGAAATTATTATTGTGAAGACACCTCATATGTTCTTTTTTTTTTTTTTTTTTATTATTATATTGAAAACATATTATACATAATTATATACAATATTCCCAAGGAGTTTTTTAAAAAAAAAACTCATTTAGGGACATACAGATAACAATTTTTTTAAAGACGTTTTTAAATTTTAAACTATAATATTATTTACAAAAGCAGAAAAATTAAAATTATGATATACTACAAATTAAAAAGGGTATGAAAAATACTTGAAAATAACAAAATAAACAGAATACTAGGCATGGAAATAAATTCAAAATAATGTTTACATTATGCAATCTGGGAAAGAAAATTGAAAAAGTTTAAAAATTACATGTATGTATATTTACATACTGAACTAGTACAAAATAAAATCATTTTTTTTAATTAACAAAATATGCGCGCACCCAATACAGGTTAATTTTTTTTTTATCAAAAACGTATTGAAATTATGTATACAAGCCAAAAAAAGTATATAAAAAAAAAACACAAATAACATTTAAATAGTATTAAAAATTACATATACAAGCAAAAACGGTAAAATATTAAAAGGTATATGTTCAAGATGAGCATTCTCCATAAACTAACATTATTTATTCAAAGTACTTCTGGAAAAAATAATTCTTCAATTCGCACGTCCTGTTTCTATATTTTGAAATAGGTACTTTAAATTTTTGTGGCAATTTATTAAATTCCTTGAAACCTATGTATTGTAAAGATCTAGTACCAAACTTTAACACGAATATCAAAATTTCTTGATGTTCTTCCAACGTAAACTGAAGGACAAGATTAACAAATTACAACAGGGATGGAGAATACCTCAAATAAGGGGATATAGAAGTCCAGGCATTTACAGGGCTTATGACCTGTCATTGGCGGGTTTAAGTGGCCACTCTACACACTGTGTAACATTCACCATTTTGCCTATATTTGAACATCTATATTTCTTCAATTCTTGCATTTGTTGATTTTAGTGAAGTTAAAGAGCTGAAAGCCTTATTGTTGTGAAGAGATTCATCTGACTGAATTATTTCACATACTGGGCAACGCCTGAAAACAATTTTTCAATTTTTAAACTTCTTCTTTGTCTACGAACATTTGGACAAACTCAAATATTGTAATGAAGGACAAGAATTGCATTTTAATTGGTAAACACCTGAATTATTTAATAAAGTGTTGGTTTTATATTTTTGTGCAACAACTATGGTGAAGGTGTATAGTGGGTTTTGCATGTTGGTTTGCATGTTGGTTTAATTGGTGTCCTGGCGAAGAGACGGGCACGTCTCGAAACCGGTAGACATAGAAAAGTCGGTAAGTGGTTATATACAAATATTTAATAACATTTAGTTGTTGTTAATTTTTGTTTTTAATTTTGAATATAATTACAAGATAAAGTATAATTCATTAGAATGTGTCCATGTTCTTGTAATTTTCTCAAACTGAACGGTTTGGGTAGGTAGGAAGAAATTGCCTTAAGGCAATATGCCCGCCCTTATATGTTTATATATTGTATATGTACATAAAGTGTAATTTTAAAAAATAAATAGACTAGCAAATTACAACAGGGATGGAGAATACCTTAAATAAGGGAATATGGAAGTCTAGGCATTTACATGGCTTATGACCTGTCATTGGCTGATTTAAGTGGCCACTTTACACACTGTGTAACATTCACCATTTTGCCTATGTTTGAACATCAATATTTCTTCAATTCTTCCATTTGTTTATTTTAGTGAAGTCAAAGAGCTGAAACCTTTATTGTTGTGAAGTGATTCACCTGACTGAATTATTTCACATACTAGGCAACGCCTGAAAACAATTTTCCAATTTTTAAACTTCTTCTTGGACCAGTTAGTTTCAGTACTGTTGTAATTTGTTAATCTTAATGACTCTCGAGGGGATGAAATCCAGTCTTTTGTCTACAAACGTTTGTACAAACTCAAATATTGAAATAAATAGACTTATGTTGATAAATCAAACGCGAAAAACGTGACTTGGTATTCAGAACTAGAACGTTTACATAATATGAATATTTTTGATTCATTTATTTGCCAAAATTAATTTATTGTAATTACAAGGAATTTTAACGAAACGGCAAGAAGGAGGCCAGACCATTTTTTTTTATTTCTCTATAATTATTGCTTTCGTTGTAAAAATAAGTTTAAAATACTCTCCCTTATTAAAAAATATTGAAAACGCCCTGACCTCGTTTCATAGAACGCAAGCGATGTTGGTTTGTTGGTTAGCAACCAATTGGTGGCCATTTTGTTTTGTTTGACAACAAAAACATAACGGTTTGATCGGATGCTTTTGTCACTGTGCTTGACGATATTTACGTTATAATAAATAAAAATCCACTATGGTGAATTGCAGTATGTTTGGTTGCAGCAGTAGGAGCGTCAAAGCTGTTAAAGGAGTCAGTTTTTACAGGTAATTGATTTCCAATATTTTACCATGATTTACATTGATTTTTGGCATTTATTGTCCCGACACGCGTATTATGTTGCTTAAAATCTTTCCTTATATCAACATATTTATTTCAGATATTATTTTTTCTCAATTTAGGAGATACATTTGTGAATTAAAATATTTTTACTGTTGACAATGACAGTTGATTACGGGCAATATGTTGGGGCCGCATCAGGCATCCGTATAAAATTTGAGTCTTTATCGAGTAGAGGTCGGTTCAAATTTTAGTCAAAAATAGCAACGTTAAACTTGAAATCGCATCTAAAATGACGTGTCCAAATTTCAGGCCGCTACGACTCGCCGTTTTGGAGATGTGACGGACAAACAAACAAACTCAACACAGGACTTTGGTTCCATGGAGTTGAAATTTATGTCTCAATAAATGTAATATAAGTATATTGTGAATAAAACGAATAATTAAATAAAAAAATAACTACACACAGATATTTTCAATTTAATAAAATAAATAAAGGCGAATTATAGAAAAATAAAGTCAAATAACCCTGCAATAATAAATACACAGGTACATATTTAGGAGTATGCAAATTCATATCCATTTTTCAATTCTCGACCTGAGTACGGCCAATTGTTTTGCTGCGAACTGTAGCTAACTTAATACCCAATGGTCATAAAATGGTTTTCCTACGTTTGGGCTCCTCTATAGCTTTGCGCATTATTACTCTGAGTAAATATCACATACCATGAGTGCCTTAATTTGAAAAATTAATTTTGTTTTCAAAATCAATACGGATATTGTGGAGAAATGTTTTCATACATAACATTAAAAAAAAAATTATAAAAAAAAAATCCCTAGAAAAACGCGACATGTTTGGCATTGATTATTGTGGCGTCAAGACTCGTGACGATATTCAATAAAAATTCAGTCATGTAACAATCGGCGATAGCCGTAAATATAACTACTAATAATAATCATTAAAATAAACATGAAAACCGTGTTGTGGTCCCGTGGCTAGTGTCTCTTACTCACGGTTCAAAGGTCCGCGGTTCGAATCCCACTCTACCTCAACTTGATTCCTATTTTCTAAAAGTGAGTTATTTACAACTCGTTGAAAATGGCCTTCAAAATTAAATATTTAGGTAAATCACATAAACGGAAATATTTCTTGATTAAAAAAAAGTACGAAATAAAAAATAAGGAGAAATTTGAAAATTAAAACAGACACAATTTTTGTTCAAAGAAATTATTTACGGGATATAAAAAGATATATTTTTTATCTACCTGCTCACCATTTTTTTGTATATTATACACTGCAACTGACAGACGCCTTTATTTCAGGGTCCAACATGTTAAAAACCCCGAAACCCAACACTATAAAATACCTTCGAAAAAAGGCAATTCTGCTCTGAACGTTCAGGCGTGGATTAAGTGTCATAATTTTAAAGGGCTCAGGGTGCGGCTATGTGTATTAATAGGTCGACTGTTTTATTTAAGAACATCCAATCGAATTCTACGGTATGAAATAAAGTTTTGTTAGTATACTAGATAATGTTTAATCTCAAAAGGAAACACTGTCAGACGTTTCTTCATGCATACGTTTTTCCGTATTTCCTCCCTGGGTTACGGCACAAAAGAAGTGATATATTTATTTATCATTAAGATGAACAAATTACAACAAGGATGGAGAACATTGAAGAATATGGAAGAATAAGCTTTAACATTTGCTGGTTTAAGTGGCCACTTTACACACTATGTCACACCAGCCAACAAACCGGCCAATGATAGGCCATAAGCCCTGGAAAGGCCTAGGTTTCTATATTCTCTTATCTTAAATGTTCTTCATACCTGTTGTAACTTATAAATTGAAGAATTATTTGTTTTTAAAATTGTTGATTCCTCTAAAGATGCTGCTGCGGATCTCGTAATCAATCTTCTGAATACATCCTGTGGTTACAATATTTGAGTCTGTCCAAAGGTTTGTAGACAAAAGACTGGATTTCACCCCCTCGGGAGTCATTAAGATTAAAAAATTACAACAGGGATGGAGAATACCTATGAAACCAATTGGTCCAAGAAGAAGTTTAAAAATTGGAAAATTGTTTTCAGGCGTTGCCTAGTATGTGAAATAATTCAGTCAGATGAATCTCTTCACAACAATAAAGGTTTCAGCTCTTTAACTTCACTTCAATCAACACTTCAATCAACAGATGGAAGAATTGAAGAAATAAGGATGTTTAAACATAGGCAAAATGGTGAATGTTACACAGTGTGTAGAGTGGCCACTTAAACCAGCCAATGACAGGTCACAAGCCCTGTAGATGCCTGGACTTCCACATTCCCTTATTTAAGGTATTCTCCATTCCTGTTGTAATTTGTACATCCCGTGGTTTTGTCCCTTTCCCCCTGTCTACGATTACCGAATGGAGCTTCTCGCTACTATCCGTGGCTCTGTTATAGGTCCTGTCGGATATACAGTTCTGGTGGCTTCCATTAGTGGATTCTTATGAATTTCAAGATTTTTTTAAAGTTTTGAAATAATTTGGACGAATCGATCACGTTAAATCAATTTCATACCAGTCATGGAATAATTCACTTCTTCCACGTCTTTTTTTCAATCCCATGAAGTGCACGTTACGTTTTTCTGGATTACTTTCTTGCTACCAGGTTATAAAGAGTCCCCCGTCTGTGGGCACGGCCAAGAAGACGCATGTCCTCAGGTGCGGTGTGCGGTATGTGGCAGTGGCGAATGGCGATTTTATTTACAGGTAAGCTATAAAAAAATATCATATATTTGTACCTACATAGAAGGTACATAATATAATGTAAGTAATATATACGATAAATTGATATTTTTTCGGTGGTTCTATGTGATACAACAACTCTCATCCGTGAAATTAACTCAAACGATGTAACTTCGTGATATACATATTATATTATAAAGATATATTATCCATTACTTTAATATATAATTCATTGAAAAATAAATAAAAAATACCACTATGAATTCAGTCGATATTAGGTATTCAATTGAAATGTCAACTGGTCGCATTGTTCTGGTAATCAATAGTTCTAAAAACGGCCGCGTGGAGCGCTATATATCCTGCAATATGACGCATGAAAGTAATATGGTCTTATGTCAAAAGTAACATCTCAAAGAAAAATAGTCCTTAAGAAACAATGTTTGAAATACTGTTTTCCAAATCAGGAATCTTCAAATAATTTGTGTAATCTGCACATTTAAGCTAGAAGAAAAAACCCGCACTGGGGTTAATACATTTAAAATATAGTATACTTATTTGTATGAAAAATAAGCTGGAATAATCGGCTAGTTTCTTGGCTCACCGCAGGCGCTGGTCGCGTTTTTTTAAATTTCATATTTATATTAGGATGAAATTACAAACGGCGGAAATAATTTAAATAATTGGTAATTATTTATTTGTTTTTCTGTAAATAAAGTTACAATAAAACATTATTATGGTCAATCAAATATAATGGCAAGCTGTGCATAATCACTTCTATACACGGTTCGCCCCTGGTATGTGTCGGGCAAGCTGTATAAATATCATGTGTACCTTACATTTTATGACTTTTCCAAAGATGTTTCACTGCTTCTCATAAATCTTACATTTATATTTATTTTGCTCGACCGTTATTATGTTTAATCAAATCTATTTACTACACTTTCCTTTACTATGTTCTACTATGTCTGGGGTGGCGCTTTACAATTTGCGTGGGTATTACTTGAATGAATCGTTGATCTGTGTTAATTTTTGCGGGGTAAGAAAAATGCGTTTACGCGATGATCGCAGATGCGGACTAAACAGTATGCGGTCAAACAAACCACAGCAGACAAATATCCTACCTTTGGGAAGTCAAGAATGGGGATCAGGGACAGGAATCCGGATGCTAAATCTCGAAGTCCTGGCTTCCGGGTAGTGTTCCCTTTTTTTCGGTGAACTTAGCACTTTCACTACAATTAAGCGGGGAATAAATCAGCGCTGCAGTCAGAAGATGAAAAAGTATGCGGATGCGGGGAGATAAATTATGATACATGCGGTTGTTGATAGAACAGATAATGCTTAGGGAAAAAACAAGATTGTTATTGTTGGTTGCGATGGATATAGAAAATTGTTTTCATAGCAATCGCAGCTACCCATTACCATGAGGAGAATAAATAAATATTGGAAGTTGGGGAATCACAGGGTGGGTAGGATAGGTGAACTTCTATCAACTGAACGTAGTTATGCAGAAAGCAGCCAGCCATAGAAAAGTGAAACTGAGATAAGAGCACCTTTGTGAGAAGACTGTATAATCAAATTTCGCAACAGTTGGAATGTTTTTACTTTGAGAAATGATAAATAATGAATAAATTAGTTTTAATTATAAACAAGAATCAAATTATGTATTTAACCAGTTTTAACGATTTTTAAGTACCGTAAGATTTTCTAGTCCTGTGGGTGTTTTCTGCAAATTGAGAAATGCCATTTTAATGATAATATGTCGTTAATAAAAAAATATGTAAATAATAGAACTGCTGTAACAAGTTTGTGTCCAGGCGGATAGATAATACAGTTATGTGTGTGAAATAGAACCAGAATCCTGTGGTGGTATTCTAAATCTTTTCTATTTCCCTATTATGAATCTCTTCTATTCCCTAGAGAGTGATTAATTTAGAGATATTGATTTTTTCCATGCGGCTAATTTTTGCTTCATATATGGCCACACTGATGATCAAACGTCAAATAGTGAATAAAACTGTTTCAAAAACGGTAATAAAACTAATACGGTATGGTCAATTCAATATAATTAAGTGCTTTGGGTAATGCTTAAGGTCGGGATGAGGTTCTAAATGTAAATCAAAGATGATGAAAGTAAGAACTTTATTTCTCTTGTTCATATTTTTTGATTGGGGATAGGTTCGAACTGTCAATAGGGTTGCAGTGAATCACATCTTTCTGGAGAATGTAATTCTATAAAATGCTGCAAACGCCCAGTTGCATTCCACCGGCAACACTACTGACTAGTCCAACTCGTTTGCGTCCACGTCGCAAACCCGGGCAATGGGATTACACTTATAACGGTGTGATCACAGCAGATAACGAGAGGATAAAAGGCGAGTTTTGGCACCTCAAAACCAAAACCAACCAGCTAAGGAAAGGTAACCCCGACAGAAAATCTACCAGAGAAGGCAACGGGAAACCACTCTGGTCATCTTTGCCCAGGAATCACTACGGCGAGTACATCAATAAGCAGTCGTCCTGGCTGCGAAATGTACAATTAGCGCAGGACAGACACATATGTTTTCGCTGTGGTGATCGCCAACGTCGGGGGGACCCGGCAAGGCACTAGAAGAATAAGAATAGGATAGAGTAGCTTCATAATTGCACTCCTGGACGAGTGGTTTCAACTCGATGGCTGCTCTCAGGCAAGAGTCCCGAATAAGGATCGCGAGTGGGGTTAAGTCCGCTTTGGTATATAGCGGTAGACACGTTTATCTACTATTCTTTAGGACCTGGGTTCGATGTCTGGCAAGGTGGTTTTAGAGGCTTTTTAAACTGCATTTTTTTTAATTCCTTGACTGGCGTCTTCAGATCACGTTACTTTCATTTAACAGATGATCAAACTACGCTGGATTCAGTTTACTAATGCAGTGCCTCATGCGCCACTGGGTTCGGAACTGGGATAATGATACAAATGAAGAATAAAAAAAAGTTTGGATAAATTATTTTTATTAATTATCCATCATAATTCTCCTTCAGCGGTATAAAGACTCTTCATCTTCCTTTAGCATCCATAGTCGTAGTCGTAGTCATGGTGCTGGTTATGCCGAGGGAAGTTGGGCCACCAGTTGTCGTGCTGAGGGTAGCTGGGCCACCAGTTGTCGTGTCGAGGGTAGCCGACCCACGAGTCGTCGTACTCTAGTTCACCGAGGGAAGGAAATGCGGAGACTGTTGACTGGAACAAAAATACAACACAAACATTTAATTTTACTATCATTGTTGATGTTTTACCTAAATGCAATAACACAGTTGATTCAAATTAATAGTTTCTTGTCTACCCCAATCACTGTTACTTCTGGAGTACCTCAAGGAGCCCACCTTGCTCCGTTATTATTCAATACTTTTATAAATGATTTTACAAATGTTTTTCAAAACACAAAATTATGGTTTTTTGCTGATGACAACAAGATGCACAAAATTTTCAATCTCCTAATGATATATATTACAAAAAAATAATAACTTATCCTTATATACAAGGCCAAGAGCCCTGTGTTGAGTTGGGATACCACATAATAGTTATCACTTTATACTTAAATTATTATCATTTATTTTTTTTGTTTGGAAATCAAATTTTGTATAGGATAACAGGGAAATAATTCATACTACGAATACCGATAAAAATATATGAAATAGATTTAGCAAAATTACTTGTTTTTTTAAAATCAATATGAATATTGTGGAGAAAGCAGAGCGTAATGCTTTGGCAAAAAGTATCTGGTCAGCTTCATGCGAAGAAACTGATAAAAGGGTACTCGCAACGTTATGGTTTTGACCTAATGAAGCTCGGCCTCATCAAGTGAGGGTTATCACTAGAGCCCGCCCAGGGCACTGCAGATTCAACAAACACCTTGGTAGAATGAAAGTTTCCGAAACTTCTAGATGTAGGTTCTGGAGTGCAGATGAGGAAACACCTATACACATTCTATGTGACTGTGCTGCTTTACATCATTAAAGGAGTCTCATCCTCAGGGAACCACCGGTTAAACTTGAGTATGTTGAAGAGCTCGTTCCCTATCTAATAGCCATATTCTTTACGGATCTAGGCTTGGGGGGAGAGATTAAGCAAAATGTAAACTCTTGCCTTCCGCACAGTAGCCAGGCTCTTTATAGACCTGGGCTTGGACGGCGAGAACTATTCACAGGGACCCGACCTATAGATCTTTACAGGTCATAGTGACGTCAGAAGCTTGCATAGCACTGAGACTAAGCATAGCACACCACTAAGAATAAGAATAATGGATATCGTGAAGAAATGTTTTCATTTATAACTTTAAAATCAAATTATTAACAAATATGTCCCTACAGAAACGCGTGTTGTTTTTGAAATGACATATTTGAAAAAAAACGTGTTTGGTCTTGATGATTGTGACGTAAAGATTTGCGACCGTGTTCTATTTAAATTTAAACGGTCACAAAGAAAGTTTAAAACTGACACGATTCGAGACGAATTAGGGGCGCGGCCAATGCAATAAATTCTTTTCGCTGGAATTCAAAATTATGCATTAATTTTTTTTTTTTACTCAACAGTTTCATAGACACTATTATTATTTTATTTTTTTTAAACGTGATATTTCCCTATAATATATATACAAATCATAAGTATATATATAATAATATAAACTTATGATTTAGAACCCCTGCTTGCACTTGTATATAACATAATTTGTTAAGTCTCCCACCAGTCTGACAATGTCGGATACGACGAAACCCGGTCACTGGTAAAAATTGTAAATAAAAGTAGAATATAACTATATACGTATTTTTATTATTGTAATAACTAGGAATTTGTGTATCTGAGAAGTATGTTTACTAGGAATGGGAAGGCTGAGAAAGATATTGAAAGGAGGGCGAGCGCCGGAAACAGGGTGAACAGTGCACTGAAATCTACCTTGGCAAACAAATGTTAGTCACAGGAGGCTAAACTAGCTGTTCACAATGGAGTTTGGTTCTAGTGCCGACTCTAATGTATGGGAGCGAAGTATGGACTTGAAAAAACAGGGATGAAAGTAGTGATGTTGAAATGAGATATCCCAAGTAAATGCGTGGTAAGACGATGTATAATACGAGCACAAATGTCCGGCACGAGATCCGTGAACTATGTAATGCTGAGACATGGTTTATCTACAGAATCAATAAAGAGGTGCTAAGTCGGTTTTGGACATGTAGAACGAATGAACAGCGACGGCTAAAAGGATCTACAATGCAAATGTTGATGGATGCAGAAATTGAGGAAGACCGAAAAAGACATGGTACGATCGATCAAGTCCTTCAAATACTTAAAGATGGAGTAGGGGTTCGAACAGTCAGTAGGGTCGCAGTGAGTCACATCTTGCTGAAGGGTATGATTCTATAAAATGCTGTGAACACCCAGTTGCATTTCACCGGTAACACTACTGACTAGTCCTACTCGTTAGCGTCCACGTCGCGAACCCTGGGCAATAGGATTACACTCATAACGGTATGATCACAGCAGATAACAAGAGGATGAAAGGCGAGTTTCTGGCGCCTTCGAACCAGAACCAACCAGCTAAGGGAAGGTAACCTCGATAGAAGAATCCATCAAAGAAGGCAATGGGAAACCACTCTGGTCGTCTTTTCCCAGTAGTCACTATGGCGAGTACATTCAACAAGCAGTTGTCCTAGCCTCGGAGTACCTTAGGACTGAGATGCTTCCGCTGTAGTTATTGCTAACAAAGAACTCACACGAGAGGTAGTATCATACATGATAAATATAGTGCAGGCAATTGGTAAAATAAACCAAAGTAGGGAACAAAATGCCGAACACTCCTCTAGTGGAACGGCAGGCCTGTTGACTGCTGCCAACAGGCCGGCTTCTCCTGAAGAGTTTTAAGTAGTTTCCTCTCCACGTGAGCAAATGCTGAGAAGTTCCTGATTAGCCCACATTAATATATCCCTCCTGATCCCAATAGTTAAGATAAATTTTAAGATATTTAATTGCAGAAAAATCCACTTTTTGAAATATAAACCTTGTTTATTATAAGCATGGTAAATAATAAATCAGCTCCCATATAAAAAAAAGTGATTGTTAACGTCGGAGGGACCCATCGGGGATCGGTGAGCGTGCATGAGAAGGTGAATGAATGAAGAGAAGGCTAGAGCTGTATGCAAAGATAGAGTGATGTGGTCATCTATCTTCTCTGCCTACCTCTACGGGGAAACGGCGTGACGGTTTGTTTGCTTAATTACTAGGAAAATGTGATTCTTAATCCCAAAACCAAATTTAAGATGTGTTTCTTACCAAGAGAGCTGCAATCACCACGAAGGCCATCAGGAAAAGATTCTTGAACTCCATTTTAGGTTTTGGTATGTATCCACGGCTTGCTAGGAATATGCCATGGTTTGGTTTCAAACTTGCTTTTATAGCAGTTTCTAGCGTCAAAACAATTGGATATTTGAACAAATAGTTGTTGTTCAGTAAAAAACAATTGTTTATAGTTTACTAAACACGTAGCAATATGTTTTAGAATCGCTTTTATCAATGAGAATCATTTCATACAAATGTGTGGCGTTTTGGAAAAGGGGGATATGTCACTTAAATTGTTTCGAATTTAGTATGCGGTTATACTTTTTATTTTATGTTATGTCTCATTTGGTAAAGCTAGGGTTTCCTAGGACAGCGGTGCCCGTATCTTGACGGCCGTAGCGAACGGTGATGCGGTGGGCAGCCGTCGCAACGGTGACGAGAGAGTGGTTTCCTAGGAAAACGGAGTTGATAACATTGATTAAATAGCGAAAGAACGGCTAAAAGGATCTACGATGCGAATGTTGATGGATGCAGAAAACGAGGAAGCCCGAGAAAGACATGTCACGATCGATCAAGTCCTTCAAATACTTAAAGATGGAAATGTCAGGAGTAGGGGTTCAAACTGTCAGTAGGGCCGCAGTGAGTCACATTTTGCTGGAGGGTGTGATTCTTTAAAATGCTGCGAATGCCCAGTTGCATTCCACCGGCAACACTACTGACTAGTCTTACTCGTTAGCGTCCACGTCGCAAACTCTGGGCAATGGGATCACATTCAACGGTGTGATCACAGCAGATAACGAGAGGATAATAGGCGAGTTTCTGGCACCTCCAAACCAGAACCAACCAGCTAAGGGAAAGTAACCTCGTCTGCTAAAGCTAGGGTTTCCTAGGACAGCGGTGCCCGTATCTTGACGGCCGTAGTGAACGGTGATGCGGTGGGCAGCCGTCGCAACGGTGACAAGAGAGTGGTTTCCTAGGAAAACGGTGTTGATAACATTGATTAAATACCGTTCACTACGGCCGCTAAGATACGGGCACCGCTGTCTTAAGAAACCCGAGCTGAAGTGAAACCATCGTGTGATTTTTAACGACATAAACAGCCTACAACGACAGCAAAATAAAATATTGAAGCTAGTATATGACCTGCCTTATCCAACCCCAACTAAAGAACTCTTCATAAAAACTAAACAATTAAATTTTAATGAACCTAGGATGCAGAAAACGAGGAAGACCGAGAATTACATGGCATGGCCGAATCCAACAAATACTTGAAGATGGACATGTCAAGAGTAGGAATAATCGGCGTGCGTCCATGAAAAGATGTATTAGTGTAGAGGGAGCGAGGTCTGTATGCAAAGACATAATGATATGGCGTTCTATCTTCTCTGCTTACACCTACGTGGAAACGGCATGATGGTTTGTTTTTTTTTTTTGTAGAATATTTCATAAATCTTGGACTGGGACCTGAAGTACGATTAATAGGGTCATTTTTGGATCTGTATTACGAAATTTGGCAATTTTTTTTTAAGGATTTACCCGCCACGTCTTTTTTTAAATTTTTTTTTTTTAACATTTTGTACATAATGTTATTTGTACATTGGCGGGCTTATTGCCAAATGGCGATTTCTTCCAACCAACCAATGAAATTATAGTTTTATTTTTATAATTCAAGTAACATAACATAATTAATAGAAAATAAAGATTAAAAAGCTAAAGATATATAAAAATCTAAATAAATGTATCTGTTTATAAAGTACTTTAAATCAAAACTATCACTCAATGAGAAAAACGAAAAAAGAGGAAAGAGGAAAGGAGGAGAGATTAAAGAAGATAAATGAAATGTTTCTTCAGACGTGATTTAAACAGAGATACTGTAGTGACATCTTTGATAGTGGATGGGAGATGATTCCACAGTCGAGCCGCATGGACACTATATGAGTTAGATAAGAAAGAGGAATTGTGGATGGGTATTAAGAGAGTGCCTTGAGAATTAGAACGAAGAGGTAAACCATGAACTGATAAGCGTTAAGATTGTTCACGCAGGTATATAGGAGCGTTAGGACTATGAAGTACATTATACAGAAGTGAGAGGAAGTGATAATCTCTCCGCTGTCTAATTTTGAGCCATTTCAGTTGCCTTAGATAATCAGAAATGTGGTTATATTTCCTAAGACCAAAAATGTACCTTATGCATGTATTCTGAAGTCGTTTAAGTTTATCGAGTTGCTCACAGCTTAAATCAGTCATGGAAACATCAGCGTAATCTAGAATGGGTAGTAGTAATGCTTGTACATGAGTGCATTTAGTATTAAAGGGTAAGAATTTTTGCAGCCTTTTAAGTGAGTGTAGACTGAAAAATATTTTGCGCCTTAATTAATTAGTATGAGCTCGCCAGGACAGATATTCATTCATTAGTAATCCTAGATTTTTCACAGATTTCCAGTATTGAATATTGGTACCATTGACATTAAGAGGATTAAGTGAAGATACGTCGAGCTTACTAAGCAATCTTTGACTACCCGCAAACATAATTTGTGTTTTAGATGGGTTTATTAGTAAACCATACTCTTTTGTCCACGTTGACACGCAATTTAGTGTATTAGACATCGATTATATTGCTTTGCTGGTGTTTTCAGGTCTGCAATGAAGATATAGTTGTAAATCATCTGCATGGAGATGATATGAACAATTGAAACATTCTGCTATCGGATTGATAAACGGGGAAAATATTAATGGTGATAAAACTCCACCTTGAGGTACTCCAGCGATAATATCAACCCATTTCGATTGATGCTTTGGTGTCTTGATGCATTGTTCTCTAGCTCGTAAATACAATCCGAACCATTGTGTCCGGTTGTGTCATATTTAGTGTTTTGGCCTAGCCAACAAAATATCAAAATCCAGAGTTGAAAGCGCTGCTGAAGTCGAGTAATGTTATCAAGGTTAGCATCATCAGCTCATGAAAAAATATCTCATCATATCACAAGTGGGATATAGAGGATATGGAAGGAGGTTATGAAAAATACACCGCAACACCCAGATAAATTGAGAAAAAATCTTTCTTGGTATTTTTTCTTGGTGGGAATCGAACCAGCGACGCCAGTTTCACAGTTATGTCTAACCAACTGCGCCACGGCGCCTGTCGCATTTATGTTGTTAATGCACTTATGTGCTTTGGAATGTGAGTAGTTTTTCTTCTGTTGTTTGAGTGCCTGTTGTACTATTTATTTATTTTATTTAATACTAAAGTTTTAAAATACAGGGTGTTCTTTAAACCCTGTCACATCCGAAACCACGATGATCAGTATAAGCAAGAAGACGTATTAGCACATTAAAATATTTTTTTAGAACGATTAAAATTTAAAAAAATAAAATATAAAAAACAAATAGTTGCTAACTTCTGCAGGAGAGAAACGAGGAGGGGGAGGGGGGAGTCTGACACACCGTTAACCACGCGGCCGCGCCCCCCTCGCTTCTCCCCTGCAGAAGTAAGCAACCATTTGTTATTTTTAATATTTTATTTTTACAAATTTTCTTCGTTCTAAATAAAGTTATCTTCGGTAAAAAAAAAGAATTATAAAAAGTATATATATATATTGTTATAATTTATTTTTTTTATTCTTTTTTTTTTAAACCAACTTGACTTTTAAACACAGTTCTATATTTTATTACTTTATATTGTATTTTTTTTTAATTTATGTTGTTAATACACTCATCTTTTTATTTTTATACTTCTTAACACTGTTCCTATATTTTATTTCTTAATATTGTGTTTTTTTTTAAAATCTATGTTGTTTATATACTCATCTTCTTTTTTTTATACCAACTTTACTTCTTAACACTGTTCTATATTTTGTTGCTTTATATTGTATTTTTTAAATTTAATGTTGTTTATATACTTATATTTTGTAAAACTTTCATGTATGTAAAAGCCTTATGGGCGTGAAAAAATAATAATAAAAAAAATATATATTTATTTTAATATGCCAATATGTCTTATTGCCCATACTGATCATCGTGGTTTCGGATGTGACAGGGTTAAAAGAACATCCTGTATACATATACAATATATTTATATACATATAAGGGCGGGCATATTGCCTTAAGGCAATTTCTTCCTACCAACCCAAACCGTTCAGTTTGAGAAAATCACAAATATGTACATGGACATATTGAATCTTACAATTTTATACAAAATTTAAGAACAAATAATAACAAAATAAAAATACGTAAAAAAATTAACACCATCTATTTTATTTTTATTTATTTGACACTTTATATACATATACAATATATATACATACATATAAGGGCGGGCATATTGCCTTAAGGCAATTTCTTTCTACCTACCCAAACCGTTTAGTTTGAGAAAACTATAAATACATGAACATATTGAATCTTACAGTTTTATACAAAAAATAAAAGCAAAGATTAAAAAATATATTTGTATATATAAAAAAAAAACATTATACTATGATGAGAGGAGAGGGGATGGGAAGGAAAGAGGAGGGATAAAGGAACAATTTAAATATTTAGATAGTGACATTTCAATCTTGACTTAAATGTAAATAAAAAACATTAGTGGGTAGATTATTCCACAGTCGAGCGGCTACTACTGTGAAAGAGGAAGCAAGAAAATGAGAGCGATGACAGGGTATTAAAAGGGTTCTCTCGTTGTATTGGGCGAATTCTTCTAATGTTTCCTATATGTATAAAGTTTTGTGTTATTTGTTGAGGCTAGCACAGAGACATGCATATTTTGTAGGCCCAATTTTTTAAAATTCTGTTTTTACTGGCAATATTTCATTAATCCCAAACTTTCAAAATTTTCCTTGTTTTAAAAAACACGCACTATCCTAAATTCAAACTAAAGATATTAATAATTTTTTTCTATGAAATATTTTGTTGCCCTTTCATATTTTAAGGAATACTTTTATGATTTTTTATATTTTTTTTCAAATGCTATTTAAAGAGTTTTGTCAGTAGGCATACAGATGATATAAAAAAAACAATATTTTATATCACCTGGACAGGTCACCTGAAACGTAAGACTTAACAACTTACCTTCCATTAAAAAAAATATATTAAAATACGCAACGGTAGGATATATGCTAACTTTGTTTTCTTTTTTATATTTGACTTTTTGTGCTGTTACATGTTCGCTTAATTGCCATACTTACTAGTTCTTTGCTCGATGTATTATTATTGCGTTTTTAAAATTATTTTTTATTTCTAACTTCTTAAAATCATTCTTATGTTGTTGAAATTCCATTTGCCGATGCGTTTTGAAGCTGCAAGACTTTTTGTGATGTTAGCTATCATATTATTTTTATCATATTATGTAAATGTTATCAACTATCAAATATCTAAATTTAGTAAATGGGGTCTAGAATTTCAACCGTCCATGCGCTCAGTAGCTGCAAGACTTGTTGTTATCTTAATTCTAATTTTATAAATTTGCTTTTTATTTCATTTTTAAAATATCACTTAAACTCTTAACTTCATTGTCAAATAAAAAAAATAAAAATGTAAATAGGGGCTAGATTTCTTATTGTCCATGCGCTCTGTAGCTGCAAGACGTTCTGTTATTGGAGACGAGGAACTAGAATCCCAACCGTCCATGCGCTATGTAGCTGCAAGACGTGTTGGGATATTTATTTATTGTACAGCGCCCTTGAGGTGATTTTCACAAAAATGGCACTATATAAATTATCTAAACATTATCATTATTATATTCGGATTTCCTAAACAATTCTGCATTAATGGCTTGTACATTTTTACACAAACGCCACAGAAATATCACTCCAGCTGAACACACAAAAATATGAATATCCGAAGATATTTTTACTAAACTACTAAAGAAGCAATTAGTTCTGTTTATTTTTAACTACGAGAATGAACTCAAGGGGTGACCTTAAGCTTTCAACATTGTATCAGGAATAAGGCAAGGTTTCAATTCAGGCCAAAGCGTATTATATGCAAAAAGATCAACTCGTTGAAATGTAAACTTCCCTGTCAAAAATGAAGTATTATGCTAACTTTATCTGTTAAAATGTGTATTTCCCACTCTGTTGTATTTCCTTCCCACCTTTTAAATAATAAAAACTTAATCCTAATTTCGGTCCAAAAACTCCCAAAAATGAACTGTTTAGCAAACTAGTTGTAAATATTTATGTTTCTGTCCCCTGTTCAAAAAACGTTGTATACAATTCACCAGTCTTGAAGATGCCTACTTAGGCGAAAGCGCTCGTTGGTCAATATAATAAAAATTAAAACTAAACCAAGAAGTTTCATTGATAAGTTTATTTATAATTTTATCATAATCATTCAAGAAACTAATGGTCAAAACGTAAAACTACTTCTTTCAGGAATAGTTAAGTCGCCTTCTGTTTGATGCGCGTATGCGGTTTCTGGACTGTTCTTAATTCTATGCCTGTTCATACTACTCCATAGATATAATGAATTGTTTATCAATAATAAAGTTGAGTTATACATCAAGATGAACAAACTGTGCTCGTATTATTTTTATGAAAATGACCATTATCCAAAAATCTTCCTTCAAGGATCTATGTTTGGATATATACTAGTAGCAAGAACTTTTGAGGACACAGGTGGAATCGGTAGCACTCTTCTTCAGGTATCCTGCCTTGCATTGGCAACCCTTGGGCAGGACTTTGACCTTGCACTTGCTGAAGAGTGGAGACTGGCAGGTACCACCAGGGCAGGGATTTGGGGAAGACACTACTTCGGCGTTTGGGTCCTTGCAACCTGGAAATCGATCACGTTGTTAAAAACAAAATAATACTATGATACAGACATACTGCTAATGAACTCATTGTACTGTATAAAATTGTAAACTCTCTTTTTGACGTACCAAAAATACTTGAATTGATTAATTTTAGAGTACCCGCTGTCAACACTAGGAGTACTTTATTGTTTCATTGCTCCAGTACTTCTTCCAACCAACAAAACAATTCATTGATACCGAGACTGCATAGTGCGTAGGTTAGGCATCACTTATGGAACGGCTGCAGACATTCTGTCCAATTCTTTACCATCTTATAAGTCCACAATATCAAGTTTATTTGTTGCTGCTCGTCAAACTATTATTGAAAATTCAATTCCATAAATTAAAAAAAATACTTATTTGTTTATTTTTATAACCTTATACTTGTTTTTTATTTTTTACTATTATATCCAATTGCATTATAGTATTGGCAAATACGCATTTCAGATATACATATTTTTATTTCTTCTTTTTTCGCGAGAATACATTATGCTTGCTTGTTTATTAATTTAACTTAAATTTGTCTTTCTTGCTTACCGTAACACTTTATTTATTGTTTGCTTTACAGAAATTATTTTATAAGCTTATATCTTTGCATTTTTTGTTTATATGCTTACTGTTTTTTCTTGCATACCTTTGTTATTATTGTTTTTTTTACTTTGTAAAACTTTTTATCATATCCTTTCTAACTAATTTCACATATTTTTTATGTATATTCTGTGTTCATTATTTAGTATGTTAGCATGTGTTTCATTTTTATTTTTTGTATATGCCTTTTAGGCGTTAATGAACAAAATAAATAAATAAATATTTAGTTGACTAATATCAGTATGACTCTCGAGAGGCTTAGTTAGAAAAGGTTTAAGATTAGATACCCATACAAATTATAATGCTTAGATGGAATATTGAATTTTACGAGGGTTGTCCAAGAATTAAAGGCCTTTATTCGTTTTTGAAATGCTGGTGTTATTTCTCAAGGACGCACCAGCTTGTAGCACGACTTCTCCCTTCCGAAAGAGTGGTAAAGCGGCGACATATTTATAAATACCCGACACCTGCTCTTTTCTTACCTGTATGAAACTTCGAAAACCAAATGAAATAGTTATTATTTGTCACCTAGAGTCAGAGTCTACTTTGAACTTGATTAAACTTTGTTAAAGCAAAGACGATTTCGGTAAAAACGCAACGCTTAAAATTAAAACCAAAATAAATTACTTTGAAAAGGAAGATCCCATCGGTGTGGAGTTTTGCCGCTGTTTTCCAGAGGGATAAGAAAAATCATTAAAAAGGTCAATCCATTTCACCTCCAATCTCTAAGTAATCCATTTTTTTAAAGGAATAACCCGCTAAGCCTCTATTTTGAGGCTAATCAGCAGGTGGGATAGAGGGGATATGGAAGGAAGTAACGAAAAATACACCACAACACTCAGACCAATTGAGAAAAAAATCCTTCTTGGATATTTTTCTTGCAATTGGCGGAAATTGAACCCGCGACGCCAGTTTCACAGTTGGCCGTCTAACCAACTGAGCCACGGCGCCTGGCATTTACGCTGTGACATTGCAAAATTGAATATACCTGCTGTCGGGGACCAGCATACGCTTCGCCAGTAAGTCTATTATACAAATGGTTTTGATGAAAAAAATAGGGTATGCTGAGATGTGCTCGTTGGATGTATAAAATGGTGACTAACGCAACGCGCACAATCAAAATTGTGTAAAAAGCGCCATGGTTTTCCAACCAAAACGAGGCTGTGACTACTGGCGCAGTACTGTCTTGATAATTTGATGTTCTTCTGTGATACGTATTGTTTTTCTTCTGTTGATTGAGTGCATGTTGTATAGGGCTAATTATTCTAATGTTTTCTATATGTATTTGGGTTTTGTGTCGTTGTTTGACTCGTTTGTATAACTACGTTCTTTTTCCTTTTCGAGGCGGGATCTGGAGCGTGCGGCCGCGGTCCCAATTTGAAACTAACACTGTATGCCTCCACTGTCATACTGGGAAATTAGAAAAAGGTGATTGTGCTGAGCATGTGTATTTGATTGATCACAAACTGACAATACTGCAGTGAGGGGTACAATGGAAGCTTTTAAAGATTCTTTGTTTTGTTATTTTCGTGTTCGATTGATAGTGATATGCGAAACTGAAGGAAGACACAAGTCTTTATGAACCGTTTCGGGAAAGGGGTAGATGTTTTCATTGGCGCAGAGTGATTGCTTCGAGATTGACTAGTTTTAAGGACGGTGGCAGCGGAGTTTTACGACTGGTGGATGCCATAACTCATCAAGTGCGTCAGTTGTAACGGAGTGGAGAGTTTTGACATTATAAGACGCTTCTAGAAGACCCTATCACTATTCAGCAATCTAGCTTCTTCCCATATCAATCCCGCGGCCTTAAGTTTCGCCGAATAAAGCCGAAAGATCGTCATCGACGGTCTTCCAGGATGGTGAGAACCCGTAGGTGTTCAGAAAAGGTAACTTGGGTTAAGGCTCTCCTGAGGCATCCGCAGTACGTGTCTAAGCCAGGCCCACGGCTGCACCTTCAGAACCCTCGCTATAGGAGATTGCTGCGTCCGATTTGGAATTCAATGTTATAAATGAAATAAAACCGCCTTCGTAGTATTCTCCGCAAGCACTTACTTGAAGTTATGAGTTTTGTTAAGGTACCAAGATTTGTTTCCATTTAGAATTAAGCTGACATTATACAAAAATTGAAAATGTTTTGGTAATAAATGTGTTTAATTCTTCGATAATTTTCGCATATTACTCCATGTAAGGACATAAGTCATAAAAACAAGACAAGGGTCATTAAAACACGTCCCTAAATATTTCATTTCTAGTTCAAAACTTACATTTCTCTTCTTTGACACATTCTTTCTTATGGTTTCTGTAGAAACCGGCTTTGCAGCGGCATGCTACTGGGCAGTTCGGTGGCTTTGTGCAACTTTTACTCTCTCCGGCAAACAATTGCTCACAGGTTAAATCCGCACAGGTGGCACACGAGTCCACTTCCTCGTTCGCACCGCACTGCAGAGCTGAAAAAATGATTACAGGAGATAAATACTAAATTCAAAACAGGAGTGCTAGACACGAATCAAAGTATTGCGATGTTGAAATGGCGCTGGGCTGGTCATTTTGCTCGTGCCTCAGATGGACTAAGGTGGACTAAATGCCTCCTATGCAGGCGTTCTCGAACTACTACCTGAAATCCCAGACGACCTCAGCTCAGCTGGAGAATTTACATTGTGAGGCATACGGGAACAGAGTGAATGCAAATACCCCAAGGCAGTTTGGCATGGAGGAAGATGGAGGAATCCTGCGTTCAGGAGTGGACGGCTAAAGGCTGAGGAAGAAAAATACTTGTAAGCAAATTGATCAATGCTAAACCGCAAAGATGGCTCCTGACTAAAAACACTGGCTGAGCTTTTCTTTCATCATCATCAAATCGTCATTCCCCTTTCATTAATTATTAAAATTGAGACTAAGACTCCGTTGTGCACTGCCAGTTTAGCTTCACTCGACATATTTTTATTAGCAATTACTGTGCTAAGTACGTCGTACATTTTTTTGCCCGCATTCACTCTCCTTTCAACATCTTTTTCTACTCTTCCATCTCTTGAAAACATGCTTCCCAGATGCACAAATTCTTCTACTCGTTTGAGACATTCGTTGTTTACATTTATTATGCAGTCAGTAACCTCACTTCCCTTCCAAATACCATAAGTTTTTACTTACTTTCATTCATCCCCAATTCGCTCTCCAGGCATACATCATACATTCTAGAGACTATTTTTGCAAATCCTCCTTGCTGCTTGCTCACAGGACTGCATCATCAGCATACAACAAGCAGCTTACTGAAAAATTATCAATTTTTGCTCCAAAACCCAAACATTCTATTTCTTCCATACAGTTGTCCATGTGTAGAGTAAACAACCATGGTTACATTACACATCCCCGTTTCCCGCCTTTTTACATTGCAAACCATGATGGGAACCCCCATTAACTTGTAGGATTTTTTAGTAGGAAGATATAAACAGCGATAATGATTTTAAAATAAATAAAAAATATTTTATTAATTTTCCCATAAACATGGTAACGATAAAACATTATTATTGAAAGTCGAATATAATGTTAAGCTGTACATAATTGCTTATTTTGACAATTCGCCCCAGTTGTGTTGCGGCATAATATGACAAATATAACATCTTTTACTTACTAGGCTTTGGTACGCACTTTCCAGTTTTGTCCTTTACGTAACCAGATTTGCAATTTGATGGGTTAGCAGGATCAACGTTAATATCTCCGACGCAAGGTTTGTTCTTCGCTAAAATCAAACACACAAATAAACAAAGATATACAGAAATTGTATTTCTAATAGAGTCGATAGCTGTAATGATGTCTACGCAGGGCAGCACTTACAAACGCTTTTATCAATAGAACTGACGGCTGACTTCAAAAATATGAATACCATCAAAACTCTTTATTGCTCACTAGTTCAAACCCATCTAGAATACGCTTCTCCTATTTGGTGTCCATTCTACAGGACTTATATTGACCATATCGAGTCTGTCCAACACCGTTTTCAAAGAAAAGTGGCATGGCTGCTCGGATTACAAAGGGGTAATTATTTCTATTTTGAAATACAGCAATCTCTTAATCTGTCTTCATTGGAGAGACGTAGAACTGAGATGGACCTTGTTTGCATTTTCAAAATACTTAATGCTATAAGTGATGTCCCATCTCTCTTGCAATCAATTTCTTTTCATGTTCCCAACAGTGTCACCAGAAGTCAAAATCTGCTACTTATAAAATCTTCTAAGAGCAACTTTTGTTTTTATGCCCCAATGTCCGGAATGTGTAGATTAGTCAATTCATCACACGACTTGAAATTCTTTGGGATAGATCTTCCGGCTTTTCGTAGATTTCTTCGCCACTAAAACAGTGTGGGATGAAGTTGGATTGGCATGGTTTAGCTCGAAGTCTTATCTCTTTCGTTTTTATGAATATATTGTATACCATTATTTTTTTCCCTTGTTTGTCTTTGCTACATAGTTTTAAGTTTCTTGCATTTATGTTTCTTCATGTAACTGTTGTAATTGGCTTAGAACATATATATATAAAATAAATAATCGATCAGACATCACTATTGGGACAGGTAATGTTCTATTTTGGGACTCGTAGGTTGAGAAACAATGAAGTACTGCCCATCGTTCAGCATAGAACAAACTATGGCCTGAATTCTCCAATGACCCGTCTTTGTCGTATTGTTTACTCGAGACAAGACCATCTGGACTTTTTTGGTTTTAGTTTCCAACGATTTAAACGAGCACTAAATAAATAGTCCAGATCTTGTCTCGATGCCCCTTATACTTGTCAATGCTTCTTGAGGTGGCGATTGAAAACTTGCGTGGGTATTATTTGACTGAATCGTTGGTCTGTGTTAATTTTGCGGGGTGAGAAAAGATGCGTTTGCGCAATGATGGCAACTGCGGATAAGAACAGTATGCGGCCAAACAAACCACAGCAAACAAAAATCCTAACTTTGGCAAGTCAGGAAAGGGAATGAGGGATAGTAATCCCAATGCTATCATAGTATATATAATTATATATATATATAATTAAGGGTAGTGTTTCCCCTTTTCGGTGAGCACAGCACTTTCACTATAGTTATTTGGGGAATACATAGATAAATGTGACGGTGCGGCGGTCAGAAAATGTAAAGGTGTGCGGATGCGGGCAGATGATTAGTTGACAGAACAAAATTATCAAGAGAGAAAAAACGAGATTGTTGATGTTAGTTGCTATGGATATGGAAAATTGTTCTCATAGTAACCGTAACTACCCATGGCCATAGAGACGTGGAGAATAAATCAAACAGTGGAAGTTAGGAAATCAACTGGCGGCCCATCCAGCCACACAACACTCAATCCCACCCACCACTCGCGCAACCTATTTAACATTTTTTAAACATGTTTTTAACTGTTCTTATATTGTAATATTTATCCCTATGAAGTGTAGAAATGGACAATATTCGTAAATAAATAGTTAATGTATAGTGTGATCACTAACGGGGACATTTGGCAACTGGAATGCAGACATTTTGGTCGTTCCTGGCAAATCCCTCCTTGCAGTAACACATCTCGGTGCACTTTTTGTTGATGATGTTGCAAGGTTCCCCCAGCTTGGCGCAAGTTGTATCGCAGGCTGAGCCGCAGCTGAAGAACTCGTTGGGACCACATTTCACTGGGAAAATAAAATATCAGTTATATATATCCCGCAGAAACAAAAGACGGTGGTAGCACCTCATGTACTATTATTGTGTATTACACATTAACAAGGCTGCTATGTTAAATTTATTTGCTACCTACTGAGCCTTGGTAAAAATGCTGTAATTATCCTACTGTGGGTAAAAAAAAAATCTCTCCGGCTCAATAACAACTGAACTGTCAGTGAATGAACACGTGATGTTTGATATTTCCAGCATGATCTAACAGTTTAATTTACAATAAAAACCATCATGCCGTTTCCCCGTAAGGGTAGGCAGAGAGGATAGAACGCCACAACACTCTATCTTTGCATGCATATCTCGCTTTCTCTACATTAATATATCTTCTTATGCACGCGCGCTAATTATTCCGACTTTTGGAATTTGTAGGATTTGGTCGTGCCATGTCTTTCTCGGTCTTTTTTTATTTCTGCATCCATCAACATTCGCACTGTAAATATTCTTAGCCATTCTTTCGCTATCCATTGGCTCTGCATGTCCAAACCAGCGTATAGCTTCTTTTATTATTTTGTCGATAATACTTATCTCAGTCTTACATAATGTACGAATCTTAACATTTGTGCATCTATCGTTCATAGTTTTACCTCACATTTGCCTGATAGATCGCATTTCAACAGCATTCAGCCTACTTTCATCCCTGTTTTTCCAAGTCCATTCTTCGCTTCCATACATCAGGGTCGGGACCGGGACTCCATTGTAAACTACTAATTTTAGAAACATCACAACAGGCCAGGAGGCCCAATTACAGTGGTGAATTACATCACAGAACACGCATTTTAATTTTTGTGTTCTCACCGGGAATCGAACCCGGAACCTTCCGTGTGTGAGTCAAGCGTCTTGACCACTACACCACGGAGGCCGCCAATTATGTTATTTCAAATACTTATATTTCTGCTCATAATTTAAAATGTGAGATTTTACTGCCGCAGTTTTTTTGTTAAATTTATTATCTAATAATCTTAAAAAAAAAAAAAAAGTCTTTATAAATAAAGATCAATGTACCAAAGTTTGGTCTAAATTTTAAGAGGCGTAATCGGCCGGTCTTAAAGTAATTACATTTTTGTTATAATAATAATAATAATGTTTGGATAATTTATATAGCCCCATTTTTGTGAAAATCGCCTCAAGGGCGCTGTACAATAAATAAATATCCCAACACGTCTTGCAGCACAGAGCGCATGGACGGTTGGGATTCTAGTTCCTCGTCTCCAATTATGATATATCACAATTATGATATATATATTTTTTTATTTAATTTAAATCTTAAAGTAGGGCACACATATCATACATATTGTTATGTGTGTTCTAATAATAACATTGCAAATATATTTAATTTATAAATTGTTTATCACCTATGTCTTGACCATTATTTTAAATTTTGATATGTTTTTTTCTTCATAAATATTTTTTTCCATTTCGTAATACTTTTTAATTGCTTTAAATAAAATGGAATTTTGTGACTTTGCCTTTTTCCTAAATGGAAGTCTAATTTTGTTCTTTTCTCTAGTATTGTGATCGTGTTCATGCTGGTTCCGATCAATTTTTTCCAAAATTCTGTTTTTTATTAGAGTTTATAATTTTATAAACAAATATCATTGTATTGTAAAATATTCTTTGTTTATATGTTAATAATTTCATTTCATTTACCATCGACTTTACCCTCGTATATATGTTTTTTTTTTCAAAATGATTCTAAAGGCTTTATTTTGTAATACAGTTAGTTTATTTATGTTTTCTTTGTTTGATAAAAATAAAATGCTACTACAGTAGTTAACGTGTGGTTCAATAATTGCTTGCTAATTGCTATATATGAGCTAGTTAAAGAACGTCTTGCAGCTACAGAGCGCATGGACAATAAGAAGTCTAGCCCCTATTTACATTTTTATTTGACAATGATGTTTGGAGTTTAAGTGATATTTTAAAAACGTTGTATAAAATTTTTAAGTATGTTTTATAAAAAAACTTCTTAAAAATTGTCGTTTTTATTTAATTCATTGTTATTTTACTTTATTTAATTAATTGTGCGATTTTGAAAAAATAGCGTTTAAAAGTGGATAATTCGTATGTTTTTTTTACTTTTCATGAGACTACAGCTTTTAACAATTAAAGCAATTCCTCCGGTTAGTATTATCGTTTATATGCCTACCAGGTGTCTTTTTCTCAACGCATTTTCCCAAGCTGTCTCTACAGAAGTTCGTATTGCACCGGCATTGAGGTTTGCAAGTCAGGTCTGCCGGGGCACTGGACGCGCAAGGCAGAGGAGTGTCCTTGACGCACCGCTCGTCCACGCAGCCGGGGCAAGCGTCGTACGTCTGGTTCGCATCGCACTGGAAAGGCTGGGCTGGAAAAGCAATGAGTTTAATCATTCAAAGGAAGTAGCAGTGAAAAAAATTGTTAAATAAGAATCAGCCAAAGCTTGCGCATTAAAATATTTCATTCACTTAAACCTCAGAGTAATAATGCGTCAAATTATAAAGAAGTCCTAGCATTATGTTTCATAGAACGCAAGCGATGTTGGTTAGCAACAAATTGGCGGCCATTTTGTTTGTTTGACAACATACGCATTACGGTTCTATCGGATGCTTTTGTCACTGTGCTTGGCTTTGTTTGTAAATAACTTGGATGTTTATGTTATAATAAATAAAAATCGACTATGGTGAATTGCAATATGTTTGGTTGCAGCTGTAGGAGCGTCAAAGCTGTTAAAGGAGTCAGTTTTCACAGGTAAATGTTTTGTGAAGTTAAAGAGCTGAAACCTTTATTTATGCGTCATCAAAATATTGTTGATAAATTACCTGATCCATGAAGAAGTATAGAAATTGAAAAAATAATATTTTCAGGCGTTGCCTAGTATGTAGGTGAAATACTTCAATTAGATGAATCTCACCCGCATAAATAAAGGTTTCAGCTCTTTAACTCCACAGACATCAACAGATGAAAGAATTGAAGGAATGTAGATGTTCAAATATAGGCAGAATGGTGAATGTTACACAGTGTGTAAAGTGGCCACTTAAACCAGCCATTGACAGGTCATAAGCCCTGTAGATGCCTAGACTTCTATATTACCTTATCTTAAATGTTCTTCATCTCTGTTGTAATATGTTAATATAAACAGCTCCCCAGGGAGTTGAATCCAGTCCTTGTCTACAAAAATTTGGACAAACTCAAAATATTGTTCAAACATTTTATGTTTATGAAGGCTTCGTCCAAACTATGCTTAAATTTCTTGGTCAAGATAAATTTACAAGAATTACTAAAAATTATAACTAAATGTACTTACGACATTGTCTGATGTCAATGCATTCCCCTGCAGAATTCCTTTTAAAGTTTTTCTTGCATTTGCAGGCCGGTGTACACGTGCTCGGCACGCCGCACTTGAATGTTTTTCCTATATCATCACAGGACTCGGGAGGACACGGATTGTAGCAAAGGTCGAGTTCCTGGTTGCCACCACAAACTAAAAAAGACATATAGCTGTTGGAGAAAGTCCAGAGAAGCGCAACAAAAATGGTAGTTTCTTTAAGAAATAAATCATACGAGGACCGCTTAAAGGAGCTTGGGTTAAGTTCACTGGGAGAGCAGGCAGCGTGGTGACTAGATCTTAACTGAGCAATATAATGTACCCGAGTTGAAATCGATGTTCACTATGAATGAAAACCGCTATCTCAGGGGTCATCCAAAATAAAAAAATTAGTTGTTATATGTTAGAAAACAATGAGTTAATGTTTATAAATCGTTAGTGTGTAGTAGTGTAGTCATGTTTCATAAAACAGTGGAAAAAAGAAGACTATTTATTTAATAGCATTGTTTTATACTTTATTTTTAACAAAATATTTGACAAATAGTGAACAATGGAAACTAACAAAAATAGTGCGTCTGTAACCTTAAAATCATAAAATTTTATATGAATCCTTTAAAAGCGTTCAAGAATGCATCAGTTTTTGACGCGAACGTACCTAAATTTTGCTATTTAGAACACTACACCCATAATTAATAAATTACAACAGTGCTACTAAAAGTGAACTGACATTTATTGATAAATACATAATATTTCAAATATCTGCCTTCTAATAACATACAAAATTATCAATCAAACTGCTCATACACGCGTTTGTGTAATATTCATGTAAAAAAGTGAATTTGAACAGGAATGTTGCGTCTCATAAAACGAAATAATACGGACCAAAATGGACACCAAGTCATCGGAACAAAAGGAATAATAGTACTACACACGTGCGTTTCCAGAAACTATCTACCAGCCAGCGGGCCACATGGCGACGATATCTACCCACTGTCTACAAAAGCTTCTCTTCGGACATCTATCTCCCTTTGTTAACCATGGAGTTGAAACAGTGTTTGATTTATTTTGTTTTTTATTGCTTACTTCTTGGCATGAACACTTGACCAATTTACTACTATACTCTATTTTTTATAAATTTATTGATATTGTTTTAACTTTGCTGGAATTCCTCTCGTCCATGCGCTTTGTAGCTGCACGATGATTGGTTATCTAGCTTTCATATATCAACTTTAAAATACCTAAATTTTGTAAACGGGGTCTAGAATTCCAATCGTCTATGCGCTTAGTAGCTGCAAGGCGTGTGGTAATCTTACTCATTTTTAGTATTCATATTATTATTATTATTTTATACACTAAATTTATTTGTCAATTTTTAAAATGTGTAAATGGGGGCTAAATTTCTAACTGTCTATGCGCTCTGTAGCTGCAAGACGTCCTGTAATCTAGCTCCTATCTGTTATAATTTTTGATTGATCTTAATTAAAAACGAGGAACTAGAATCCCAACCGTCCATGCGCTCTGTAGCTGCAAGACGTACTGGGATATTTATTAATTGTACAGCGCCCTTGAGGTGATTTTCACAAAAATGGCGCTTTATAAATTATCCAACTATATATATATTGCAACTAAACACTGCATTCTTCTTATGCAACCCCGGGAAGAACTTCCTGACAAACCGAGTCATAGAGAAATGGAATGGCCCAGTGCTAGTTCAGTGAATGTTGACTAGATGCACACAGCAATGTACAATGTTTACTAACCACGTACACTTGATATACACGCATCAGCTTTATAGCTGCTAGTGTATTATTAATAATAATAAAATAACGAATTGATCAATTACACAGCTTAATAAATTTGTTCTGTTTGTTGTACGCTGATGATGCAGTTCTTTTATCAAGCAGTAAAGAGGTTTTGCAACAAATAGTCTCTAGAATGTATGATGTACGCCTGAAGAGCGAATTGGTGATACACGAAAGTCAAAAACGATGGTATT